>NC_061072.1:7275138-7460503 GCF_021917145.1 Hypomesus transpacificus
CCAGCTGTCGGCTTGATTTATCTGAGCTTGTCTGCCTCACCTGGGGGTGATCGCTGAGCTCTCTCTGCCCTTGTGACGCACTGGAACACGCTAGGCCTGTTTACATCACCGGTGTGCCCTCAGAGGCCTCTCTAGCGCCCCCTAGCAGGGCACTCAAGCCAGGGCCCAGAGCGCGGCTGGAATCGACAGCACTGATACCATCAGCTGTACACAGACCGCCTATCATGGCCCCTGAACGCTGGCAGGTAGGAAGCTACCGTCCTGACAGCAGAACATGCATAATCGTGTTGGCTGTTGGAGACAAACGACTTCAGCATAATCTTCAACACGCAGCCTGGCCGCCCTGTCAGCTAGTCTGGAAAGTTCCTTTACATCAAGTCAGAGGTCTGAGAGTACTGGCTGACTTATAGACTGGGATATTGTGAGGGAGTCAGATGGCTGAGCGGTTAGGGAATCGGGCTAGTAATCAGAAGGTCACTGGTTCGATTCCCGGCCGTGCAAAATAACGTTGTGTCCTTGAGCAAGGCACTTCACCCTACTTGCCTCAGGGGGAATGTCCCTGTACTTACTGTAAGTCGCTCTGGATAAGAGCGTCTGCTAAATGACTAAATGTATTGTGCTGTGTGTGTGCCCTTACAACAGCTGACACTTGGTGTTTTATTAACAGTGTTTAAGCTCACACTATGACATCGTCATGTTTGCAAAGTGGACAACGTCAGCCAAGGTGTTGCTGTCCCGTAATCCTTGAATCATCATTCTCCTCTTCAGTCCAAGAGATTCCTTGCACCTTTGAGAGATGAATACGCTACTTCCCTGTGGCACAGGATGTGGAGACACACTCCCATGTGGCTCATCGATGGTGACAGCGGAGGACCTAGGAGAGTGGAGCGCTTCCGTGTGGTCACGCTCTACCAAGCCAGATAAAACACGACGACAAAAAAGCCTTTGTTTAGGCGCTGCATTCCGCGGTGAGGACTGAAGTACAATTAGCCCTGTCGATTCCTGTTAAATGTCTGTACGTGGACACACACGAACACGAACACACCCACACACACACACAGAAAGGTTCTCTAAGCGTTGAAGCTTTTAAGCATTCGAGTGTATTTGGACCCGCCGCTGGTCTTACTATTTGTTGATGAATGACTGTGAGTCACGTATCGTGTTGTACATTAGTTTGGTGGCAGTCCTCCACACGTCTCTCTCTCTCTCTCTTTCCTTACCTCCCTCTCCTCTCTTCCATCACTCCTCCACAGACCCCCCCCCATCTCCATCCCTCCGGACCGGCAGATCATCTGTCTTCACCCTGACACCTCTCTGTCTCTTTTCTCCTCTTCATCTCATCCCCTTCTCGAGCCCTCTCTCTCTCTCTCTCTCACCCTCCCTCTCCCCCTTCCTCTCTCTCTCTCCTTCTTCCTCTCCCTCATTGTCTTGCTCTTTCTTGTTCTCTCCCGCTCCCCTCTATCCTTTGTCCCCTCCCTCTCCCTCTCCCTCTTCCTCTCCTCTCTCCTCCTGCAGCTGTGTCTTGAGAGGCCATTGGAGCAGAAAGAATCCCCTCTCCCTGGTCAGCCTCCCCACAGGCCATCCCAGCACGTCTGTGACATCACAGCCTCCTCAGCAGCCCTGTTACATAACCACACACACACACGGCACACTCCCACACACCTGCATGCACATGTACACACACACATGAATGCACACATACGGTGTGTAACGTTTATACCATGCACATGTGGTGCACGCTTCAATGCACACACACAACCCTCTCCCCCTCTCCCCCTCTCTCCCCTCTCTCTCTCTCTCTCTCTCTCTCCTCTCTCTCTCTCTCTCTCTCTCTCTCTCTCTCTCTCTCTCTCTCTCTCTCTCTCTCTCTCTCTCTCCCTCTCCCTCCCTCGCTCCCTCTCTCTCTCTTTCCTCTCTCTCTCTCTCTCTCTCTCTCTCTCTCTCTCTCTCTCTCTCTCTCTCCCTCTCTCCCTCTCTCTCTCTCCCTCCCTCGCTCCCTCTCTCTCTCTTTCCCTCTCTCTCTCTCTCTCTCTCTCTCTCTCTCTCTCTCCCTCTCTCTCCCTCCGCCCCAGTTCCCGTCGGGTATCGGGACGTCCGCTGTCCTCAAGCCCATCACGGAGGCAAAGCTCCAACCAGCCATCAGGTTTCCCCCAGCGCGGTTGCCACGGCGACGTCGGGTTTCATCGGACGACTCTTGAACACGCGTCCCGTGCAGACGGCTTGAAGGTCACAGTGGTAACTGATTCAGACTGCTGTTAGGAAGAGCTGCCGCCCCCAGGGCTGCTCACTGACAGTGAATCTTCTGCTTCAGAGGGTGTGCACGGCTGCTTCAGAGGGTGTGCACGGCTGCTTCAGAGGGTGTGCACGGCTGCTTCAGAGGGTGTGCACGGCTGCTTCAGAAGGCTTCGGCTGTACAGGAGAGCAGGCAGCTTTACGTAACCGTGCCAACAAGCTCTGCTGCGCCGCGTGGGCCCCCTGCTGTGGGACTGAACGAGTGCCTCTGAGTAGATGTTCTGTGTGTGCGGAAGTGAAGCCAATGCATTGGCTTGAAACAAGTGGCCTTTCTTGTGTGTCGTGTGTGTGTGTGTGTGTGGTGTGTGTTTGTGTCTGTGTGTGTGTGTGTGGTGTGTGTTTGTGTGTGCTGTCCGGCTCATGCTGCGAGGGAGCCTACTGGCAGTGATCAGGGAACTGAATCTGGGTGGGGTGATAAAACTGTGCTAAATATTGGATGAAGTAATCTGTGACGGAGATAAAACAAGGCCCTCGAACCCAAAAGTAGAGCAAGAGCTAAGCTGCCACACACACAGACACACACAGACACACACAGACACACACAGACACACACAGACACACACAGACACACACACACACTAAAATCCCTGATCACGACCATGATAACACACACACCCACCTAGAAATAGAAAACGCACGCTCCCATGTGCATCGCACACGTGTACTGACGTGTAGAAAGAGGAGGAACACTTTAAGACTAGCCTTGCTCATGAAGAGCCAATCAGAATCTCTGAACTGGCGTAGGGATTTATTATGAATGGGGACAGCGATGCCGAGAGACACGGGACCACTGCGTTGCCGTGGTGACAGTTTGAGGAGCATCTGTCTGGGACGGCGTCTCGGTCTCACACCTCGTCACCTCGGTAACGGATCACCAAGCGAACCTCGCAGGCGGCCCACGGATGGTCTCAGTGCCCACTCACTGCCCAGCTCCTGCCAGAGAGCACGTTTGGACAGGGCTGGTCTCAGTGCCCACTCACTGCCAAGCTCCTAGATATCATCCAAATCATGCTTCACATTCAGTGGGGAGAGCAGGAGACACATGTGCACATGACCAAAGACCACAGTGAGTTTGTTCTCATCCTGTCAGCTCTTTTGTACTCACTTAACGGGCTCCTCTGTAGCAGAGGGTACACGGGGGGAAGTGGGGGGGAGACAGTCTGACTGATAAACTGATAGATGAGAAAGAGAGACAAAGAGAAAGAGAGACAGAGAGAGACACAGACAGAGAGATAGAGATAGAAAGACAGACAGAGACAAGATAAGGGGAAACTGATCTTCATCTGTAGATGCCGGTCAGTCCATCAGCCTCCTGTTCTGTTCTGTCCACTTGACTGAAAGAGTCCAGTTTATCAGACTCTAGTCTCCATGCTACAACCAGAACTCTTGACCATGACTGACTGGAAGTCCATTCCAGCTCCCTCTAAGGGACCAAGGCTCCATTACAAATCAATGGATCATTAATGACCTGGGTAGGACACCCAAATGGACCAGGAAATTCAATTATTCCCACAGCACATCTGCGATTGTGTTGACGGACAAAAATAATGGCTTGCATTTCCGTATTGTGTTTCATCTGAGGAGCCAGATTGTTCCATATCCAAAGGAAGGTAATGTACCTTGACGTGGGAATGCGACTGGTGGTGTTCTTGCAGGATGATGTTTGATAGAAGCTAACAAGGAGAGGCTGACAAGAGGGCATCTCTGTGTGTCCAGACATACATCACCAGGTCTGCTATATCTGTTCTCCTTTAGTGGTAGGGTTAGACATACATCACCAGGTCTGCTATATCTGTTCTCCTTTAGTGGTAGGACAGTTTGGAAAGGATTCAGATCAAACTATCCCACACCCCCTGTCTTGAAAGCCACTCCCCCAAAACACACAAACGTGACTACAGATAGACAGACAGACAAGCAGCCCGTCCAATCATTGCATTAAGTCTGAGTCAAATCCAATCATAAGTGCCTTTATGATTGGATGTGTTTACTGCAAACAAACCTTTAGATGTGTTGGTTGCTATCAGGATGTGAAGATTATTTCAGCAAATGTGACCAAAAGTGCTTCTCAACAACATTGCCTACTCTGCCTTTAATGTTATCGCACTAGGAACTGTCCGTGGTGCTGAAATACCAACTCTGACACTGGAGATGCTGATTGGATTAGACCAGTGCCCTCCTTCTCTATCCTAGCCAGGAATCTCCTTCTCTCCTCTCTCCTCTCTTCAGCTATGACATCATACTAGCCACACAGCCAGTCAGCTATGACATCATCCTAGCCACACAGCTAATCAGCTATGACATCATATTAGCTATTCAGCTAGTCCTATGACATCACACTAGCCATAAAGCTAATAATTTTTGACCTGATACTAGCTCTTCAGCTAGTCCTATGACATCATACTAGCCATAAAGCTAATAATTTTTGACATCATGCTAGTCGTACAGCTAGTCAGCTATGGCATCACAGTAGCCATATGGATGTAGCTCGCTGGCTAAGCATACCGTTTTGGAAGCTGTCCAGGAGGATGTGTTACTGAGGAGATGCTGCGGGCTCTAACCAGGTGACTCCTGTCTGCCTCCATTAGGCTGGGATCCTGCCAGCTGCAGAATGCTGCTAAACATGATTCAGGGGCTCCAGAGCAGACCTGCCTATCTGTATGGCAGCTAATGTTATCAGCATGGACGATCGATAAAGATTAAGAGATTAAACACAACAGCGATTCCAGCTCACGAGGTTCATCTGAGATGTATTCTTATTGTGGAGCGTCTCACAGTCAATTAGGTATGCACTGTATATTTGCTAAATTCTGGTTGTACTTTATATAGACTGTATATAGTAAACAGACTGATGTAAAGGGAATTTAATATTTGGCTCATTGGTGCTGAATACTGCCTTTATTGTTTACACATTACAGGGGTAAAAGGGGAGTGGTTGCAAAATGAACACTTAGATAGATATATATATAGATATATATCTATATATATATTGTAAAGTCATTGCTACATTAGTTTGGCTGGCAGGGCTTTAACAAATGCAGGGCAATGAATAAGATGGTTGGCCAATCAAGTGAGAGAATGTGTGTCTTAGTCTCCTATGTAGGCGTATGTGTGTGTATGTGTGTGTATGTCAACACTAGAAAAAGACTGTCCTATTTTCACCGATCCATTGGCAGGTTTTTTCCCACTAGACACGCACACAGTGTTTTCTCTAATCAGTTTTTCTAAAAAACGCGAAACTAAAATAGCCCGTTCCATTCAAATCTGACTTGCAGAGATCCTAATTTTCGATAATCTCCCTCGTAGCAGAGTCAAATCATTCATTCTCAGGTTCAAACATGATTCTCACAAACACAGGCCCACTTCTAGAAACAAAGAAAGAAAATAAAGATGGTGCAGTGAATCTTGTTTCCTTTGTGGTCTGTCAAGCCATTCGAAAATCGAAAATCAACCTTATCCTCTTTTCTCTCTCTCAGTTTACAGCGACTCTCTCTCACACACACACACACACACACACACACACACACACACACACACACACACACACACACACACACACACACACACAGCCTCCCACAGAGGTGTAGGGCCATTAGCAGTCTGAAGCGCTAGTGCTTCAGCATCACTCGCTACACTTTGGGATGTTCAACAGACAATATGAGAGCATCAGGGCCATATGTTCCACAGTAAGCAGAGCTGACAGTAAGAGGTTAGAGGAACGCACACAAACATAAACTTACTCAGCTACCCCGTTACATTCTGTAGCACAGGACAGTCTACATCTGAAGCTGCGACATCAGAGAGTGAGTGCAAGAAAAATGTCTTTGTGTGTGATCTGAACTCGATCATCCTGGAAAATTATTTGGAAAATGATACAGAATTGTACAAGGAATCCTGTTTTAGAGCCAATCCACAGCAGCTTTCACACACCACCCAATACATTCTATACAACATCATCTTTTCAGCATTCTTGTTCAGCCTGATGCAACGTTATTTAATATACTTTAACTTTTTATCACCTGGTTGAAGCACTTCGACAAAGGTGCAGCTTGTTTACCAGAGCTCCGTGTGGCAGCTACTGTTCTGCCCTCCCCTTCCCCACCAAGGTTACAGGCAAGTGTCAACAACCATCCCCACATCCCCATGAAATGCTTCCCCCCAAAAAAGACCCCTGATATACCAGCTCCAAGAAACCTCCCTCTTTTCTGGCCTGCGACCTCAGGCTTTAACCCGCCCATCTCCCGACCCTCCCAACCCGCCCATCTCCCAACCCTCCCAGGCTCACCTGGAGCTCCGGCAGGGCCTGCCCCTGCCCTCCAGTCCTGGGCCCTGGGTCTCCAGTTCCAGCCAGCTCAGAGAGGGGTGTGTGTGGGAGAGTCGGTCTGCAACATGGGCAGTGCTGCTGCTGCTGCTTCTTCAGTCTCTGCTGTGTGCTTGCTGTGCAGCCGCCTCACTGACAAAAGTGAAATGGATAACCTGGGGCCTGGGCACCAAGCCAAGGATGCCAGTAACAGCCCTGCCCCTCCATCCCCACCCAGCCATGATGTCACCCAGCACCCTCAATGCTGCACTCACAACTTCACAACACACAACCCCCCCCCCCGCCCACACACACACACACACACATACACCCCTCCTACCGTTCCTCTCTTCAGCCCTCCCCTCCATCTCCTACTACCTCCTTCCCTACCCATCTCTCTCTCTCTCTTCAACTCCCTCTCCCTGGCCAGTACCCCTCCCCCCCCCCTCTCTCTTGCTCCCCCCCATCCCCATCTCTACCTCCCTACCTCCCTCCTCTGCTCTCTACCCTTATCCATCCATCCTCAACCCCTTCCTCTTTACATTCATCTGGTTCTCTTTCCTGCTTCCAAATGCGTGACAGGACCACAGGCGGCTCGGAGTGAAATCAAATGGTGCACCTTGTTGTCTAAACATGAATAGTAAAGTAGACTCGCTCGTGCTACAGGGTGGCTGAGTACCCGGATCATTCTGCCTACCGCACGGTGCAGAAGGCAGACACAGCCAGGCCAACACACTGGGAGCCACATGCTGTAATCACACGTTGATCCAGGCTACAGAGACGCGTAATGTGTCGTGAAACAGTCATGCGTTTATCAAGTCAGCGGAAGAGAACCGAAGTACCGCAATGCATCCAGCACCAAGTACCGTAACCAACGCCTCCCTGCCAAACAGCCGACATGGCAGCAGTGAGTCGGTGAAGGCATGGCTGAGGGCAGCCTGCTGGGAGGCAGAAACTGTGGGATGATGAGGTGGCTGCTGCTGAAACGATCCGACTCTAAAAGGGGAAGGCCACTAACAAGCTCTCCTGGTCACCATAGGAACCACTTGAATGACGAGCAGATGGAATGCTGGGAGCTCTGATAAAACTGACGTAAAATCACAATGGCCTGACAACCCCCCCCTTCCCTTTGATTGAAATTGCATATTATTATTGCAAATTATATATATATATATATAGAGAGAGAGAGAGAGAGAGAGAGAGAGAGAGAGAGAGAGATAGATAGATAGATAGATAGATAGATAGATAGATTTTATTCAAGCAATTAGGACAAATAATATGCAAGTCCCCTTTCATTCATTCCTTTGATCATCTTGCTCCTTTCCTCTCTGTAAATCCATTAGACGACACCAGTATCTCTGAAAGCTTCAGACTCCCCCTCACCTTTCACCTTTATCTCCTCGCATTACCTGCCTGGCCCTGCGGCTTGACCAACACCAACAATGCAAGTATGGCACTTACATGTTCATTAAACCTACACAAAATAAAAAATAAAACCTACAGGTAGTCTGTAGTTTGATGTCTCATTGTTTTTGTAATTAAATCACACACACACACACTCACACACACACACACTCACACACACACACACTCACACACACACACACTCACACACACACACACTCACACACACACACACTCACACGCACGACTGTGGATGTGTGTGCGTAGTGTCCGTACAACACAAATAACGGGAAATGCGTGAATGATGGATGCGTTTGAAGAACCACATATGGTAATTAATGAACACAACCTCCAGGAGGCTGTAACGGTTCCATTTCCATTCAACTGACCTGAGTCGAAACGAGAGCTGAAAGCAAAGCCGGTGCCGAGGAGAGATGAAAACATGATGGTCACTAGTAACGCAGACATCATCTCGGCCATAGGGATGCTGATGTAGCAGATATGTACTGCAGTCTTTAATGACAGAAATTAAAGTCGTAATCTACGAAGCATCTCAAAGCGTTGCCCTCATTTTTGTTGAAAATGAAACCCTCTGACTGAGAAACGGCTGTTGAGAGATATGACGACCGCTTCATCTTAAGCAGTGCTGCATTGGATTTTGCTGGCAACACAAACTGAAACCTCACTTGTTTCCCAATCGAGTCCGACTGTAGGTGATGTACAGACACTGAGGCTGCAGAGGAACCTGTAAGCGCTGTAGCAATCAACTTGAAACACCACGGTATTTAAATCGCTCCCATCCAGTCTCTGCACCAAACCGACGAGAGTTCCGGAGCGCGGGCATCCCACTGACAGGTGAACTCTTCCGAGTACGATGTCCGTTGACTGTCAAATATGCAGTACCAACTCACTTCACTTTCGTGTAGCCAAATGTATTTCAATTATTGTAGTCTCACAGAGATTTCCCTGGTGTTGCGGGAGCTGTCCGCGTCCTGACAACCGCGCCATCTTGCTCGATAATGTTCCAAATGGAATTTCTGACAGCGGTTTGCGCCGAGTATTAGGGGGGAGGGGAAAACGCACAGGGCAAGACCACTTTTACGATGACGATTTTAATCTTATCCAACTTATACCTAAATGTGTTGTACAGTAATAAGTCACCGCCACAACATGCAATAAACAGTCAACATTATTCCAAAGATAACACACAAAGACGACAATTATTCAACGTTTTCTGTCAAGTCTGGCCACGACACTTCATGAATACAAAACAGAGGATGTTACATTGTTCTAAGCAGACACAGCATTGTGGATTTCATGTGCAAAAATGTTCCAGAGTACAACTGTAGCACCTCCAGGAGGTGCGCACCTCTCACATCTCATTCAGCTTCAGCTCAGGAGGAGGATGATATAGCACACGGGAGGAACACGAGCAGGGATAGTGATGTAACACCATAAAGGCACAATCCAGGACTTTATATCCGCTTAATCCTCTTCTACTGTTCAGACGTGTTAAACCAGACCCCCCTCCCCCCTCACGTTATTTTCTCTCTTTCACCCCCCTGCTTCCTGCCCCTCTCCCCCTCTCTCTCTCTCTCTCTCCCTCTCCCTCTCTCTCCCCCTCTCTCCCCCTCTCTGTGGGAGGATCAGAGTCCTGGCTTCCTTGCGTGTTGCACTGCCTGCTACTCTCAATGCAAAAAGGCAAAGGATCAAAATGTCACTGGGCCGTCAAAGAGCATCTGTTGTCCATGAAATTTCCTCTTGTTGCCCCCCCCCCACATCCTGTCCTGAATCCCCCTCCTCCAGTTAAGGAGCTGTGGGGTGGTTACATAACCGCTCAGACATGATGGGAAGACATCATCTGCTAGAGTCTTTGTGAACTAGGTGCTCCAAAAAGACTCTAATGCACATATCTGATTTAGCTGCAGTGTGTTCATATATTCGTTAACGTTTCTGCTTGTCATGAACAGGGTCAATACACAATATACAGATGTTTGGTTCCTTCCCAGTATCTCTCTGTTTTCTGTCCTCCTGTTTTCCTTAAAACACTGAATTTCACTGTTGTTTTTTTAAATAATTGTATTTTTTGTATCCATATTTTTCTCTATGCTCTATTTCTGTCAGTCTGTAACCATGGAGACCTGAGTCTAATAGAGCAGCATAGAACACTTTCCACAAAGGTGCTTAAATTCAGCGCTCGGTTTCGCTGAGGTGAATATTCTACTTGTAGTGATTCGTTCGTGCTGTCTATTGCTTTACCATTCTGAGACCTAACCGGCGGATGTGTTGTTGCCCTGGAAACAGTGGGCATAGAGAAGCAGCTGTTTTCCGAGGTGAGAAGCTAACCAAAGGGGTTGTCTGTCCAGGTCATGTGATTAAACGCATCTCTCCCTGCATTTAGACATGCCTAACTAAGCAGACACTGTCACACTCACGTTTGTGCGTATGAATACAGGAATCTGACATCCCACTGCTCTGAGAATAAATGACGGATCAGTGTTTAGGAATTCAAGCGCCAGTCCCACCCTTCTCCTCCTCCCTCTCCTCTCCTCCCAGCCCAGTCTCCAGTGCTGTCCCGTGGGGGTGATGGAGGAAGGAAGGGGGCTTGGGGCAGGCTCTGAGCCCAGTTGTAACAGACCCCACCGGGACCTCAGTCATTCTGCACCTGGGCAGCTGCAGCTGGTGTTTACTGGGGAGTACCGTACTCTGGTTTCACCACTGGGGCCCCTCATTCCTCATTCCTCACCCCAGTCAGCTGGTCTCCCGGCCTGCATCCACTCTATCTCTCGTCCATAAAGAACCATGGAGCCTGGATTTAATAGGAATGAAATCTTAAACTATATGATCCAATGTTCACTTTATACTACAGCTTGCATTACCGGTAAACTGATACACATAGGGTACACAACACACCCTATGTTTATGGTATAAGATGATATAATAGTGTCTCGTCCCACACCAATATTATGATCAGATCAAATCTGAATATACAGTATACAGTGTAACTGAAACCTGAACGTATAAAGTGTGCTGGATCGGCCCCTGCTACAACCACTTAGAGAGATCACCTGCATTCTAATTCACATGCGTCTCTGGTGCGCTTAGGAGGAGTTTAATCAGTAGTCCTGGAAGAGGGAGACCCCTGCCAATCCCCTGAATGTCCACGAGACTCCAGTGGGGAACGCTCATTTTCACATTCCATGTGAGCCGACAAAGGATGGAGAGTAATTAGGCAGTCCAACCGTGTGTGTGTGATATCCAGGAATGAGACAGACATTCTGAATGTACAGACATTCTGACAACAGAGATGTAAACCTATTAGCTCACAGACTCAACAAATTGCATGACAGAGGTAAACAAGGCTGAAGCAACAGATCCAGTATAGCCGTGTAGACCAAGACTACAGGACATGCCTGCTGTTTCAACAGCGTCCATGTGGATGTGCTTTACCTGAGCAATTTATTCAGTGAAGGTCTTCTAAGAGACCAGAAAATGTGCTTGTGTTACATGTCTCATCAGATGGCTGAGCGGTTAGGGAAACGGACTGTTTAATCAGAAGGTTGCCGGTTTGATTCCGACTGTCAAAATGACGTTGTGTCCTTGGGCAAGGCACTTCACCCTACTTGGGGGGATTGTCCCTGTACTTACTGTAAGTCGCTCTGGATAAGAGCGTCTGCTAAATGACTAAAATGTAAACGTAACTCAATTTACTTACCTAAAATGTCTTACCAGGATGTAAGGACTGCTCAATCAAGCTTCCACTGATGATTGGTTTTTCTATTCCTACAAGTTTTACTGGAAAATGACTAACTTATTTTTCGAGAACACCAGAAACATTTCTAAATGGATTTGCAAAAATGTTGCAACAACTCTGGGAAAAGCATAGCATAGCAATTTTAGGAGACTGTAGCCCAATTCAGTTTTGAATTAATGTGTTTAGGCTAGGCGAAAACTAATTATATATTTTTTTTATATACCTAACCTGGAGGCAGTTGTAGCGCAGCATTGGTAATTTAACTACATCAGCTTAAGCATAACAAGTAAGCTAACTTAGTTTGAAAGTCAAGAGTCAGCCTGAATGATCTGACCTACACAAAGAATAATTAAATGTTCATAAGAAAAATGACTCTGCTGAACGTCCTCTGTCACAGCCATCCTGATCACAGTTAGAGGGGAAGAGTCGTGTGTGTGTGGTGTGTGTGTGTGGTGTGTGTGTGTGGTGTGTGGTGTGTGTGTGTGGTGTGTGGTGTGTGGTGTGTGTTGTGTGGTGTGTGTTGTGTGTGTGTGGTGTGTGTGTGTGTGTAGGGGGAGGGGAGGGGGGGTGTTCTGTGTACCAAAATACTCCTCTCCTGGAGTGAGGGTGTGGGGCGGCGGGGGCAGAGCTGCAGGGCCTGTCTGGATGTGTTCTGAACACAGCGTGGTGTCAACAGGGGAGCCGGGGTCTAAGATGGGCCGGATCGATACCCAGCGAGGGGGAGAACACGACAGGGGTCCAGGAACACGGCCCGATCGACTTCAGTAAGTGTCAACACACTTCTGGATCTTTTTCTTGGCGTATGAGGGTGTTGCACACCCACAAGCTATGTTCGCATGTGCACAAGCGCTACAAACTGCTAGAATAATCTGCCCTTTCTCTTTCGTTAACTTCCTCTCGTAGGGTCACAGACAGGGCTAATTTCATGGGCTGCTTTTGGCTCTGCACACGGAAGCAGGGAAACAACTCAACGGTATGGTGTCCCCTTTAGGATGTGCTATGGCCCTGGTCCAAACTGATCAACATCAGGAGCACAATGAGGTTTGTGATCAAGGCGAATAAAACCATGTTCATCATTCCTTGTCTGCATATAAGAGAGCCCCCCCAAACTAACTCTAGGTTTTTCTTACTAGGGAGTCAGACGGCTGAGCGATGAGGGAGTCGGGCTAGTAATCAGAAGGTTGCCGGATCGATTCCCCGCTGTGCCAAATGACGTTGTGTCCTTGGGCAAGGCACTTCACCCTACTTGCCTCGGGGGGGAATGTCCCTGTACTTACTGTAGGTCGCTCTGGATAAGAGCGTCTGCTAAAAGACTAAATGTAAATGTATTACCCTGGGGGATGGGTGAGCATTTGTTACTGAGTAAGACTACAGGATGTTGGGGGTTTGTTTGTTTTAAAGAGATACAGTTTACATTTACATTTTAGTCATTTAGCAGACGCTCTTATCCAGAGCGACTTACAGTAAGTACAGGGACATTCCCCCCGAGGCAAGTAGGGTGAAGTGCCTTGCCCAAGGACACATCGTCATTTGGACACGGCCGGGAATCGAACTGGCAACCTTCAGATTACTAGCCCAGTTTGACAAGGGATAGATGGAGACCGAGGTCTGGTAACCATTTGCTTGAGACCCATGCGGAGGAGCTTTTCAGACACCAGGACAGCAGATTCTGCTGTTGTGTTTCAACAGGGTTGATGACGCACCTGTGCGCCAGGTCTATGCGAGGGAGCCAATGAAAGAAGAGCCATGGGACATTTGCATGCCTTAGTTTTAACCAATGACTGCAGAGACTGGTTCTGTTTAAATTGGTAGCTAGCGCAACATACTAGCAGACAACTTTGTACCACTGTGGCGTTTTGGTCTTTTTTCTCCTTGCAGCCGGCCGCAAGCAATAAACTTTCTTAACTTCTTCACCGACTGACGCCGTAATATGCAGTGTCTGTGAATGTGTCTGTGCTGCGGTACCTGGCATTACTATCCTCAGAAGGGCATCTCCAAGTGTACAGAATCCATCAAGTGTCTTCAAATTTGAAAAGGGCCATCCATTTTGATTGATTCTCCTCTCCATACTACTTGTTCAAAGACGCGCAGGACAATACATCAGAAGAGAACCGTCTCTTCAGGGAGGATTAACTGATGGTTTTAAGACGCTGTCCAGAACTGAACAGTCACACATGCTGTCCCCCTAATCCGTGTGGATAACAGGACGATCTTGCCCTCCTGTTCAACCCGCAGTGGGAACTGGGTGCACTGCCAGTCTGGCTGGGAAAGGCCGTCTCCACGTCTGAGGCCGGTCCAGGAGACAAGGAGCCCAGGCACTAACGGAGACAGACTCTGTAGGGAGATACAGAGAGAGAGGGGGGGAGAAGAGAGAGCGGGGGAGAAGAGAGGGGAGGAAGAAGAGAGAGGGTGGGAGAAGAGAGGGGAAGGAGAGAGAGGGAGAGAGAGAAGAGAGAGGGGGGGGAAGAGAGAGAGGGAGAAGAGAGAGCGGGGTAGAAGAGAAGGGAGGAAGAAGAGAGAGGGGGGGAGAGAGAGAAAAGAGAGGGGGGGAGAAGAGAGAGAGAGAGGGAGAAGAGAGAGCGGGGGAGAAGAGAAGGGAGGAAGAAGAGAAAGGGAGAGAGAAGAGAGAGAGAAGGGGGGAGAGAAAGACAGGTGCAACAAGAACTGGAGGAGTCTCCCTCCATCATCCTTCCTATATATATGAGGCTCCACAGGAAGGGCGAGGGTAGTCTTTACCAGGAACCCAGTCTAGAGTGTGTGTGATCTTGCCTGGGGACTAGTGTGTGATTCAGCCTTTGCGACAGAGCTGGTGAGTAAAACTGGAGGGATCCGGAGTGGGAAACGAGCAGGAGTCTGAGTGACGAGCTACACTTTGGGGCTCAGAGATGTACAAACAAGTCCTTGTTTTGTAGAAGGCGTAAGGAATGTTTGTCAACGTGTATGAGAGATCAATACTGAACTCGTTTTGGATTCTGGTAGCCTGTTGCTTGTGGAGCTGTTTATATTGTGTGTGAACGTGAAATACATAGTACCAGATGTGTCAGTGGTTTCATCGTTAAAAAGGTAAAGAAGAAAGGGAAGGTGTTTCCATCTGCGTTCTGACTCGGGTCTGGACATGCCTGCAGGGAAAACAGACCCTCTTGATGAGAACGTGCTTGAAGTGCAAATGTTCAAGTGAGAAAAGCAATGATGAAACTCTCCCAGAAAGCCTGAAACATGTGTGTGTTACAGTGTAATGCTCCATTCAACTCTTTCTGCCGTGCCTCACCCTGTGTGTCCAGCAGTAGACTGACAAACACACACACACACACTAATGCTGCTCCGCTGACACACACACAAACAGAATGATGCTGGTCCGCTGAGATCAGACTCTTTCCACTACCACCTAAAATGAATCACACACACAAGCTGTATGACTAGACTCTAGAGGGATTAAGGCCACTAATAACCAGACCTGATGTCAAATATAGCTCTCGTCAGACTGCTGCTATAACAACAGACTCGTTGAAAGAGCAAAGCTTCCAGCCTTAGACTTAAAATACATTCACAACAACAATCTGGAGAAGCATAAGTGAGAAGGGACTTGATGCTTCCTTAGGAAGCACACAGGGAAGTGTCATCCTCTTATAACCTCCACCTCATGCCTCAGTGCTTGTGGCACATCCTTGGGGGCAAGTCAAGAGGTATCCAGGCACCAGGTCTAAATGGTTACCTTCTTTCAACCTGAAGGAAAACCATCCAGGTGGTCACAGAGATGCATCCGTTACCGGGTCTGAACTCAAACCAAAACGTGTCCGTCTCAAGTCTTGAACCCAAGCCAAGATCTCCATGGTAACAGTTGTGGCGTGTGTGTGACTCGTGTAGCCTCACAGAGACAGCATGGTGGACGACTTGAGCCACCAAGTGAAGAAGGTCGCTCTGGCCATGGGAGCGTCCCTCAGCGACCACGACCTGGAAAGCCTCCCCCGGGAGATGAGACTGACGGGTGAGGAGGGAGGGAGGAAGGGTGAGGCAGGAGGAAAACAAATAGATAGTAGCCTGTTGTCCCCCACCTGTGATGCAGCCCCCCCTCACCCCCCCATGGGCCAGTCAGTGATCAGACCGCACCCAAGCAAGACAAAGTCACCAGGACTGTGTGAAAAACGAATGAACACATGGACTAACAAACACAGATCTATAGCAGGAGGGAGAGAAGGAAAGAACCGTACTAGTATACCGATACTGGGCTAGCGTAGCAGAGTAGCGGGGCTAGCCTAGCAGGGTAACGAGGGTAGCATAGCAGGGTTACAGAGTGTGAGAAACTGATGGCCTCTTTCTCTGCAGGAAACTTCAATTACAGCAAGTTTCTAGAGTACATGAGGCAGTTCAAAACGTCAGAACAACAAGAGGAGTTGACCAAGAAAGCCTTTCAGAAGCTGGACAAAGACGGCAGCGGCTACATCGAGTGGAACGAAATCAAGTGCGTCTAAATAACCTATAGGAAAAAAAACGAATCTGTATTTTTCTATGAGTACTTTACAATCACGATGATTCACCCGCTTTCAGTAGTGGTGTTTTTTTTCTGGATGTGTGCAGGTACATGCTGTCGGTTGTGCCCAGTTCAGCTCCTGTACTGCCCCTGTCTGACGAAGTGGCGGAGGCCTTAATTCAGACAGCCGACACGGACGGTGACGGACGCATCAACTTCGAAGGTAAACGTTGTGTCCCAAGCTTGTAGAAACCAAACATGGCCACTAGGGGTCAACATCAACATGGAACAGTGATTCTTAAAAAGGTACAATAGGAAGTATTTTTTTTCCGTAAAATTCAACAACAAAAGGTTTGTCCACTACAAATATGTTTTGTTAGCTAATGAGGCCCTCAGAGTTGTTCAGCAACACAATGTCATTGGAAGGTAGAGCTACATTTATATTTTGGGAGCATGCCGCTACTTTCCAGCCAATTAAGTTCCAGCAATCGTGATCCAGCCAATCGCCTTTAGCCTTTAGCAGGGTGTGTCTTATTTTGTGAAATCACTGTCAATTAAACTCCAACTTGAGGAAAAAAAAGAAGTTCAGAAAAGAATTAGGGGAGCCGTTTCTAATATTTGAATTTAGTAGGCTACATGTTACTAATTGCAGCCTTAACATAAAACACGTTACTCTGCTTCATTGACCATTTATATTTTACCATTCATGGATTACCTGAAGTCCATTGTGCCAGGCCTTATCTGACTATATTCAACAAATATTTGCCATTGTGAAACAGCAAGAAATTCGAAGACACGATATGCTAAACACACTTTAGGTTTCAAATGATTCATTTAACAACAACGATTTGAGTGTGTGATCAATCACAATTACAGTCACATGCTTGTCTGGTCTACACTGTGACAGTCAACAGGAACACATTCCGCACGCCACCCACAGGTCGTGATAGCGAACGCTGGCCTGAAAAGCTTGACCTTTTCATACGGAGGCACACAACCGCCCAGTCCCATTGGACAATTATCTTGTCATTCATAATGAGTTGTCTGCCTTAAAGAACGGGTCACATTTTTGCAGTTTCTGAAAGGGGCTTGTCACACACACACACACACACATTCATTCAGCATAACCAGCGTTCTGGAATACCCCCCTGCTGAACCAAACATTCAAAATAACAGGGTTGAGAAAAATAAACCAGCGTTTGCGATTCTTCATCTGACACCCGTGACATGCCTCTTCGTTCCTCATTCTCTCCATCTCTCCCTCCCCGGCAGAGTTCTCAGACATGGTCAAACAGGAGGAGAAACCCAAGAAGTGACAGACTACCCTCACAACCATGACATCTGCAAATGTTTATGGTTGTAGTGAAGTCTGACAAGACATTACTCACCTCCCTCCCTCCCTCCCCTCCCCTCCCCTCCCAAGATTCGAGAAAGCAAGCAAGGCTTTTCTTATCTGGATTGGTAACATTGTTCTCTAGAGGCGAACAGTTTTGACATGTGCCTGCTATTTTCCTCTACATTCTCACTTAGGTACTAGACTGAGTCACAACACTGCCCAATCATCTGCAAAACACAATGTTGACAATGGAATGTGAAAATCATCAGGTTTCAGGACAGAATGTTAGTCGAGCCACATTACTCAGTGATTTTACTTTGCAAATTCACAGATTTATTATAGCTGTCATTTTACAAATTGCACAAAGAGATCAATCCCATAACTCCATCATTCAGTGTGAATACACATTGCTATTAGACATTTTGCATTGACACCCCAAAAAAAAAGCACTGGGCTTCATCTGTAAAGAAGGAGTCTCATTAAAGTGCAGAAGAAAAATAGTTTGAGCCGTATTTTAATAAAAGCTTCTTCCTTGATGCTTTTCTTTGGTGTCTACCATGCTTTCACACACACACACACACACACTTTTACAGGCTCCTATACTCAGACAAACATTAAATCAACATACGTAA
Source organism: Hypomesus transpacificus (assembly GCF_021917145.1). Classification (NCBI taxonomy): domain Eukaryota; kingdom Metazoa; phylum Chordata; class Actinopteri; order Osmeriformes; family Osmeridae; genus Hypomesus; species Hypomesus transpacificus. The sequence continues at coordinate 7,293,322 of NC_061072.1, forward strand.
TTTCAGGATCCTAACAGTAAAAAATATCAGTGGTCACGTGACTTCGTTCCCAGCCCTTGGGTTCATCCTCATTTACAAAAAAAAAATGTAAAAGAAACAAGGATTCCTGACAACCGTTAAATATTCGACCTCAGACGGTCCTGGTGATAAGTCCTCACACATACACACCATAGAGACCATTGTAGCTATGGCAGCAAAGAAAAGGCATAGTATCCTGCTCTGTAACCCCCCCCCCCCCCCCCAACACCCTGATTCTCTCCACAACAAAGAACTTCACATTAACGCAAAAAACGAAAGTTGGAGCATCAATCTTTGTACTGCTAAATGGCAGATATGTAGTCATTTTGGTCAAATGTTTGAGTTGCCACAGTGAAACGTACATCTTACTGAATATCAGAAAAACAGACCATGACTGCTGCTGGTAGTTCTCAAATCGAGCATTAGGGCAAGGAGGGCATTTTAATGGAAGAGGCTGCCTATTCCTCTTCGACACAACTAATGTTTCCTGGACCGGGTGTGCCTACCCGATTAGCCTGGTGAGGAACTGGTAAACCCCAAACAAAACGTGCTGAGGAACTGGCATTTTAGAAAACTGCCATTACAAACCTTGCAGCTATTTTGGAGCTGTCCGCTTAGGAATGTACAAGACAGGTCAGCGTTGCATCTGCTTAGCAACAGTAAGTAAATATATCTTCCTGAACGGGGGGGGGGGGGGGGGGGGGAAGAGAGAAGGGGGAGAGGTAGGGGTTCCTGTCAGCCTGCTCAGTAGGCCTGCCTTCCCCCTTTCCCTCATGGGAAGCGTCTTCAGGCGAGCCCCAGGCTGTGGCCTTCAAGGCCTCATGTAGAGCTGGAGAAGTCCTGCCTTGTGGAGCTGCTGCCAGAGATTCAGCTCCATCCTCAGATCGTGGTTGATGTAGAAGCCCACAGGCTTGTACTGTTTGTTAAAGTAGTGGTCTGAGTACCTGCTGTAGTCGGGGGTCATGAATCCATATGCGCTCACCTGCAAACAATAGATTGTTTTATAAAAATAAAATATGTTTACTTCCTCAAAGTGGGGTTATCTTTCAGGTGTGTCTACAACTGTAGATTATACATGCAGGCTGTGGAGGAATGAAATCTATGCTGCTATTTCACAAGTTCTATGTCTTTGTTTACATAAAAAGACATTCTGGTGGAGGACGAATCCTTTAGCCCCGAGATATCATCTGACCCCTAGGTCTACCCCCCGAGACATCACCAGACACTTGGACTGGCCACTTAACTGCCCAAACACTCACACAGAAGTGTGTGAAGGGCACACTTCTAAAAACTAATAGGATGAGGACATGCTTGCCCCATCGTCTGGTGGCTAATCACCCAAAAAACACTTCCCTGTCAGGAAGGAAGGGGTACAAGACCTGTGTGCCCTGCACTGCAGTGGCGAATTCTTTAAGACTGAAAGGGAAGCTTAGCTTCCTTAACATTTCAAAAAATTCATGGTCAAATATTTACTATTGTGTTAACATTTTAAATGCGTTAGAACACGCTCATATCGAAGACGAGTTTGTTCAGAATCAGCTACATATATTAGTAGGTCGACTGACTGATTTCCTTCTCACACATTCCCTTAGTGCCAAAGTGTATTTCCCTGTTGAAGCTCAGCTTCCATGGACTTCAATGGGGCTGCTTTGAACAGTTTTTTTCAGTGCTTCGAAACTATACGGTCATTGGATGAATGCTGAGATTATGTCCCGCCCTGGACGCTCAGCGCCTCTGGGGGTGAAGGAGGAGTGGGCTGGCCTGGACTGGGCTTCCGCGTGATGATTGGAGGGTCTGTCGAAAGACTCCTTTTGATTGACTAATATTTTGTACTACAAAAAGTCATCGAAGCTATTCAAACTCAGACCCATCGCGGATTTTGCAACTGTAGTTGAAAGACAAACAGCAGCAACCTATTTCTTGATATTTGCTTGGCGAAATTGCTAACCAATCTTCATCATACATTTCATACAATTATACATCGCGTTCCTTGTTTCAGTTTAACCTAATTTCCACATTTGCTCTTTCGAGATTAATATTGTTTTGTTAGATTATTTGTTCATTCATTAATTCATTCAGTAGGTTAGGCTAGTGTCGTAGGGGTGAACAAGCCAGTGAACTAGCCAAATAAATGGAACGTTTTTAGGATGTAGACCGAAAATGAGCTTCCCCTCTTTGAAAGACCAGCAGCCGCCACTGCTGCACAGGTAAGGCGGAATTGAACTGGGCAGAACTCCCTCTCAGATTTCTGTCAAGACTATTCTCACCAAGGCCTTTGTCTACTACACTGTGTGAAGTGAGACTTATAACATTGACTGCTATTGACGATCTGGATTATGCTATCTACACTATGGTGTGTTGTATTCATTGTTCGTTTCTTATCTTAGTAAAATCCAAAAAACACCACCCTTATTTAAACCTCAACAAGGCCTTCTCTTGTGCTGTGAGCTGATAATGGTGTCTACCTTGTCACAAGTGTGCATAGCAGCCAGCAGCATCACAGCTCCTGTTGATGGACGGTAAATATCCTTGTATTTGGTCGTCAGGGTATGTGAGCGTAGGAACCTATACCATAAAAGAAGACACAAGGTCATCAGGCTTCTAAATGCACACTGATATGGACATTGATACACTTACTGGTCACTTTACATTGATACATTTCTCACTAGTCACTTTACACACAGTCACTTTCAGTTCATTATTGCACTAACTTACCCCACTTGTCTTAGGTTAGTTTATGTCTTGTCTTGGGTTAGTTAGGTCTATAAGGTTAGTATAGGTCATTGTGTATTAGAGGTCTAGTATATTGTATTGCATGTTGCATACTATTTTGTATATTTAGGAGGTTTATAATTATTTTATTTCTATTCTAGGTTATCATAAATGTAATCTATGTCCTTAATACTTATATGTTATGTTATGCCAGGTTGCTTGTGTTGTCTTGTCCCAAGAAGTTCAGTGCCCAGTCTGACCTTGTGTTGTTCTGTGCGCCTGACTATAAAACAACTTGAAACTTGACAAGAAGAACAATCGTCTGACAAGTTATCAAAAGAAACACCCTCCCAACTGCACATTGAGGAAAACAAACTTTTTTCTCCAAAGCCAGATAGCCTTGTTCAACATCTATTGACGTGTTTTATGAAGAGCTTTCTAACGATCAGTTTCACATGTTATGAAACAGATGCTTCCTCAGGAAGCTGTTAAACTGCCTTTGAGACTTCTGTTGTGATACCATTTATATTCAGTCATTTAGCAGACGCTCTTATCCAGAGCGACTTACAGTAAGTACAAGGCTTTCGAGGAATCGAACCGGCAACCTTCGGACTAGCCCGACTCCCTAACCGCTTAGCCATCTGACCCGCTACATTTTACATTTACACCGCTGCCACGGTGTCCACTCCATAAGCATTGTTTCAGTTACGCGCCAGTTGTCATGTTCTCCTCCCTCATGCTCACCTGTTTCTGATGTAACGGACAAAATCAGGATGGTACATCTTGATGTTGTGAACTGAAACAGTCTTCCCGAAGTAAACGGACGCCCTGAAATTTAAAAAAGAAAGAAAGAAAGAGTGGGAATTAGCTATGGACCAGCTAAATTATTGTGAGTTTCATCAACAACGATTATGAAACATATGATACAAACATAAAATGGTAATAATAATAATAATAATAATAATAATGATAATGATAATGATAATAATGATAATAATGATAATAATAATAATAATAATAATAATGAATTGATTGAGCAGACGGTTTCATCCAAAGTGACATGCACAGGGAGATTTGAACCTGCGGCCTCTTGGATCTGTAGTGCTGGACGTGACCTAAAGCTATGAAACAGGAAGTGTGGCTCACTTCTGGTTCATCTCGGGTCCTCGCTCAACTGTGGTGTTCATGGCAGCAGCCTTCAGCAGCAGATAGTCACGGTCTTGATCAGGCAAAAAAACATAGCGTGTTTCCTGTGAGACAGAGGAGAACAGCGTGTTTCCTGTGAGACAGAGGAGAACAGCAATGACAAGTCTATGCAAAACCCACATCTAGATAATAAGTGCGTATGCAAAGCACATCCAGATAGTTAGTGTGCATGAGTAGCACATCCAGACAGTTAGCATGCATGTGGCAGAGAATCCAAGAGAATGTGTAGGGTGTGTGTGATCTTACCTCAGACTGCGGGGGGCCATGGTAGCCCTGACCTCCATAGCTGGCCATGGAGTTGCGCATCGTATTGGTGGAGAAGGTGTAGTGGGTGGTACGCGTACCCACATCCTCTTCAAAGCCCTTGGTGATAGCCCCGTTGGTCCTGGAATTCAATACACACACAGGCCATTAGCCCCTCTAGTAACCACAACAACCAGTCAGGAGCTTTGAGTGGTGTGTAATTACAGTGTGACAGAAAATGTAATCTTGGCCATTTAAATTTTTCTGAATGGTGAAAATGTAAAACGTTTTATGATAGGAATATTAATGAATTAAATGTGTGTAATAAACTTCCAGTGATTCTGCTACAGGGAGTGTCTGTGGAGGCCGAGGCATACTGTACCTGAAGACGTATTCATGCTGGTCGATCTCCCGTCCTCTCTTTGAGCCGTTCATTATCCCACCATTACCCACCACCGCACACCGCATGCAGCGCGAGCGCGATCCATTTGCCCTGCGTGCCCAATCATCTAACATCTGACGGTTTGCCTCCGTGTTGAGGACCGACAGGGATGCCAGGACGGCTGAGGGGTCAGAGGTCACAGCTTATTGGTCGGTTTACATTTCAAGCCAAATTTCTGAATAACCCATTTGGGGGTTAAGCATGATGAGGTCAGGGTTGATTTTCGAATCACTGAAAGTGAAATCACATCAAATCACGCAAATCTGCGAAACGCAAATGATGAATTACTGTGGAAGCTGAGCCCTTTCCATCCGTGGGTCCCGGGGTACTGTTGAAGACGCTCGTACTGATCCTGGGTGGCGTGCTTGGCCCACTGCAGCACAGGGATGTTGACCAGGAACCTCTCCCCAAACTCAGTCTGAGACACCCTGCTGCGAATACCGTCCGCACACTCCTGTAGTACATACAGCAGGTGACGTCACACAATCATTCTGCAGTAAAAATAGTTTTTTTATTATTACTATTATTAGTACCACCTGTGGTACTATTATTCTATTCTATGGGCGTATGTGAAGCCCTCTGTGACATGCTTGCGTGTAAAAAGGGCTATACAAATAAATGTTGATTTGACCTGAATGATCATGATATGTAGGGCTTTCACTGGGGTAAACATTCATTCTACAGCGATGAACTCACACACACACTGTCTTTACAGAGTTCTGTTCAGCAGGAAGGTGTTATCATGTTCTTCCATCTTCTTTTGGCTTAATTATACAGATCCATAAGGGTATTACATTAACCATCCCCTCAGAGGAGAAGATTGTAACCAGCAGACAGCAACGGACACTAAGCAATGATTAAGCTGGGAAACTAAGCTTCTACCTCAGAACAGTATAACAGAGCGTGGAGAAAATTCTAACTCATGACAAAGAAAAGAGTTCAGTTAGATTGCTGTTTTGGGAAAACAGTTTGATGATTAAATTCAAGTGCTGTGAAATGTTGAGACAGACTTGAGCAACATCTCTTTGGGTTATCTTTTTGACCACAATGCATTAGGCAACGTGCAACCCAAGCAATTACATTCAGTCAACTTCTGGCGAGTCAACTTTTTGGTTGATTTTGGAATGTGTGGAACGATTGACTGAACCGTTTGTGGACTTGCATGCCGTTAAAATCCATAATTGGCAGCGTTCTGTAAACCCAACATATAGAAGGACATACTCCTAAGAAGGCTTTTTTCAAACCAGGTATACCATAGGTACTCTGTAGGATCTATGCAAGGTATCAAAAGTCCTCCTCTCCCCCCCCCTCTCCCTCTCCCTCTCCCTCTCCCTCTCCCTCTCCCTCTCCCTCTCCCTCTCCCTCTCAGTAGAGCATGTGATGACGCAACAACATTATTTTGGGCTGATGACAGAGAAAAGGCAGAAAGAAAAACAGTCCAGCCCTTCAATGATCTGGTATTACCAGCCCAGACCACATAGCAGCCAGCTATTTGCTTTGGCTCCCTAATGCAGTGTGAGTGATTCCCCTCCATAGCAACATCTGCAGATCCACTAGGACCAGGTGTGACCGCAAGGTGTGACCAAAACACGCTAACAATAAAATCTGATTACATCGGTCTACAGTCTGATTGTACCAGTCTGGAGTCTATTATTCAGTCTGGAGTCTATTATTCAAACACAGGTTCTGCATGTAATCAGGAGCCTATGACATAGCTATATAAATACGACTTTGCTTACCTGAGGGATTGACGGCAGGATCATCAGTGTATTCAGCTTAAAACAATGTTTGTAAATGTAAAGTAAATGAAACGCTTCTCTGAATATCTGGCGGAGATCTCCTTTGGGATTTGTCGATATTGACTCTGGACTGACCCACTTTCTCTTGCTCCCTCACTTCCTTCCTTCCGCTCTCTTGCCCTTTGTCTATCCTCCCCCCCCCCCCCCCCGCAGTAGAGCATGTGATGACACTACAAAATGCAATGACGAAACAGACCTGAGAAACCATGACCCTCCTGAAACAGAACTTACAGTTTGCGGTGGGGCTTCTTCTCTGGCATAGCTGTCTCCGATAAAAGGTGGATCCTTGATGGTGAGCTGAAGGCTCCTGGTGGTGATCCGAGGGCTCGGCCTGCGGCTACTGGTAGTGTTGTTCTCCTGGCGTGGTAGAGCTCCATTTCGAGTGGCCTGGGCCTTTAGGGCTGTAATCACCGCGCTACTTGAATGCTGGTGGTTCGGTTCGGTTGACAGCTTCAATACATGGGTGGGGTGAGGTAAAGTCGTGGTCCCTTGGCTGTAGTTGCTGTCAGGAGAACAAAGTGAGGGGTGTGATGTAAGAAGGGCAGAATGTATAGGAGAGAAAAAGGCCCTTGGCAGACAGACCCCTTTCTACATTTCACTTCACTGCAGAAGATGACTAGTTCTGATGGTTTGAGTCAGACAGTGGTGGAGGGGTGGTATCAAAGCCACAAACAGGCGAGTTGAAGCTTTTCGTGTCCCAAACTGTGTCATAGTCACCTGTGCTTTTGTAAAAATGGCTGGTAGTGAGCTGAGACAAAGGCCTTGATTTCTCCCCCATGAACCATAATCGGTACAAGACAAATTACATGTTCCGTTTGGCTTCTAGTATCTAGTGTTTGACTTAGACATGATCATCTCTGAAATGTAATTAAACTCTTACCTATTGTAGTTAATCTCTTCCAAAACCAACATAACTCTTTATTCTGGAAAACTCCCTTTATGTCAAATAAAAGTCCATAAAGTCATTACCATCGATAAAGACACGATTCAGCCTCTGCTACAAACTGAAAACTGGAACCACACACACACACACACACACTGCTGCAAGCTTTTAAATACCATTACTGAGACAAACGTTTCCGACCAAATGACATGGTCCGTATGAGAGAGCAAGAGACTTCTAGAGCATGTTGAATTCAGGGTGAGGAGTGCAGGTCTCAAATATAGTCCAAGACACAACCACCAGAAGAAACTTTTCTTATACTCCATAGAATAAAAACAGCCCCCCCCCCCTCTATTGTTCTATTACAGAGATCTGTAGAGTGAATGAAAAGGAACAGCAAGACTCCCACACAAAATACACATAGATGTTGCAGGGATCCAGGGGTTATTTAAAGACCGTGGCATTTAGATTAAAGCCTTTTGGGATAAACCCACAGACGATGCTGGTTGAAAAGAAGAGTCAGAACCAACCCATCCAAGTTTTGAAACAGGCATTTAGACTCTGAATCAGACCATTGAGAGATGTCCACATGACATTTCTCCAGCCTTTTAATCTCAATGCATCTTATCTGGATAGCTAGCTTTTAAAAGTTGGAGGATTGCCCAAAACAACAAGGTTTACATTTCACGTGTGACAGACCACCTCCGGTGAATTACCTCCAGGGGCTTTTCTCATTAGGGTACTGTGTGGCTCCTTTGTGGAAAACCACAATGACACGACTTCCAGGAAGAAAAAAATGAAACCGAAAGACTCTCCAAATCCTGTCATGATCTCAGAGCGTGTAACCACATCCTGTTTTATGAGTTTTACTAGTTGTTAGGAAAAACAAGCAGGCCGACAAGAAAAGAAATTACCTGGGAACATTGTTACTACACTTGAATAGGTCTAGAGCACTGTTATACTGTTCTACTGGCCTTAAAACAATTTACATAGTTTGTGTTTCGGAATTAGTTTGATTTAGAGTTATGGTGGTCATTCAAATTTCTTACATTTTGAGGATTTTCAGAAACCTCACAAATTGTATTAGTTCATAAGAGTGATGTGAAATCCAACAGTATTCTCCATCAATGCAACGAGGTCCAGGCTTGTGACTACGGGTTCAACACATACAACTGCACTCCGAACATCATTACCGTACGTCGACACGATCTGTCTAAAAGCACATCAGACTACACTTGGATCCATTCAAAGAGAGGACGATGGTGTACCTGCTCTGCTGCTGAACGCGGTGGGTGCCTGAGAAGCGTGCCAGAGCCATCATGCGCCAGGGCACTTGGATCTCCAGGCTCACACACAGAGTGTAGAGGCCCAGCATGGAGCTGACCACCAGGAAGCAGATGAGCAGCCTCCGCTGGACGCCCGTGCGGGTCATGGCCGGCCTGTTCCTGAGCAGCAGACTGCTTTCTTGCTCCCTGCCCTCCGCTTCCCCCAGTGGAGCATAAGGAGGAGAAGGGGTGCGGGGGGAGACACCGAGACACCGACAGTCTCTCAGGATGTGGTTTGTTGTTTTCCAGAGAGCGAGAGAAAAGCGGTGCGGTGGAGCGAATTGTTCATTAGTCAGCAGACGACTTCAGACTGCTGGACTTCTCGGAGTGTGTCGACGGCAAATGACTGTTCTTGCGAGTCTGGGATGGAGAAAGAGGGGAGGGAAAAGAGATAAAGAACCTCCGTTTATGACTTTATGGTTCACCGTCGTTGGAGAACGATACATCACTTGGCAGTTTATATATGACACAGAAAACAAGTATCGACGTAAACAAGCCACATGTCAGGTGTCATGAAAACCAGAATCCTGGAAACCTTTTAAGACCATTTTTGACTCACACCTGGCTGTGTAAATAAGAAAGCTATACTGGGATGCCAGAATCTCTGAGAAACAACTTTTTGAGCGTTTTTATCAAGAGACATGCAAGAAAAATTATGGAAAACATGAAGTAAAATGATGTGTGTGTGAGAGAGAGAGATTTTAGACATTTAAATACACATTTCAGTTATGTTTTACACATAAATGTGTTTATTGCGGTTTACTGCCTAGCCCCATGGGAAGAGGCATTTGTTTTATTACGGTCACAAGGAACAGCGAGACTTCAGAGATCCTCCAGAGACTGGACACATTAACAAGTAGATGACCAACACCCCCACCCCACTTCCTCCTCCTCTCAGTTTGACTTTCTCATCTCAGTTTGACCCTCTCCCTAGTAAACACAGGGTGGAAAACACTGCATTGCAACAAGAAAAGACAGCACTTTACAACTTCTAGATCACTGCAGTTTTTTCTTGGAACTGTCATTTACAGACAGGCTTGAGGCTAGTTTGTTCACTCCAGATCCTGATGACCTTAAAGCCCCTCATCACTGAAGTCTGAGAACTTTGTGTTTGAAACCAACAAATCCTGTGTGAGAGGGATCCTATGCAAACAACTGACTGCCAATTATACTCAGTCCAGCTTGATAAGGATAAATGGTTGGAAAGAATGCCTCTGTGATCTCATTACCTCAGAGTTGTCAGTGTCTTGGAAAGTAAATGTCAGTTTTCAAACAACCTTAGAATTTTTTATAAATTGGTACAGCTACCCCCTTTGTTTAACCAAATGAAGAAAAAATGTTTACATATATTTAGATATAAACGATAACATTTTAATTTGAATATATTGTTGTTTTTGATGGTAGGCTACCATCTCAGAGTTGGAAAGAATAAAACTTAACAACTTAATGTATTTGTTAAGTTAATATACAAGTTCACCCCATGTAACAGTGGTTTAGCGTGACTAAGTTTCCTCTCTCCCTCTCTCCCCCCCTCCCTCCCTCCCTCCCTCCCTCCCTCCCTCCCTCCCTCTCTCCCTCCCTCCCTCCCTCCCTCCCTCCCTCCCTCTCTCCCTCCCTCTCTCTCTGACTGTCTCTCCCCCCCTCTCTTTTACTCCCACAGCAAACAGTTACTCTCCCTCCTGCCTTCCTTCGAACTGAAAGTTGTCTCAACACAGAAAAGACAGAAGTTAAAATTCCTCACCCTGTCTGAATATTCTTTCCTTCACATTGTCCCAGCAGCGTTCTTCTAAGTCTCTAAGTTAGAAGCGGTGTTCTTTTAAGTGTCTGTTAGAAGCGGTGTTTTTCAACAGAGTGCAGTCCTGCTCTCCACCCCTTAACAACATGGGCGGAACCATTGTGAAATGAGCAACAGCTGCTGGCAATTGGACAACCCCCTCAACTCCTTAGAGAGAGGGAGGAGGAGGAGCATGGACAGAGAGAGAGACCTCTTTGATCCTCTTTCTAAGCTACTTGTCATCTACTACGGCAGTGTTTCCAACCCTGCTGTGTCAGATGTTCCCCTCTTCCAGCACACCTGATTCAAATGCACGGTTTGTTGTCCGGCTTCTGCAGAGGTTGATGACAACACGTTCAATTGAATTCCGGTGTGTTGGAAGACGGAGACATCCAGAACGTAGAGGACAGCGGGTCCCCCAACACCAGGGTTGAGAAACAGTCATTTACAGGCTACCAGGTCGGACATGCCTGCTAAGATCACAAGGTACACAAGGCAAGGGGCCTCTAAATTACAGACCTGAAAACCTGTCTGATGGACACACAAACACACAAACACACACACACACACACACACAAACACACAAACACACACACACACAAACACACACACACACAAACACACACACACACAAACACACACACACACAAACACACAAACACACACACACACACACACACACACACACACACAAAAGCCCTCAGAAAGGGCATGCCATAACATGCAAGTGTGTGAACGTTTCTCTGAAGGCTGGAAAGGGTCGTCTCTCTCCAGACCCCCTGGCAGCTGCTTTATTATCACACAGAACAGACACACAGGGTTTATCCTCTCCAGAAGTTATCACTCACAGCCAGGAAACAGGGCCCTCCTCCCTCTCTCTCTTCCTCTCTCTCTCCCTACCACCCCTTCTCTCTCTCTTCCTCTCTCTCTCCCTACCACCCCTTCTCTCTCTCTTCCTCTCTCTCTCCCTACCACCCCTTCTCTCTCTCTTCCCCTCTCTCTCTTCCTCTCTCTCTCCCTACCACCCCTTCTCTCTCTCTTCCTCTCTCTCTCCCTACCACCCCTTCTCTCTCTCTTCCTCTCTCTCTCCCTACCACCCCTTCTCTCTCTCTTCCCCTCTCTCTCCTTACCACCCCTTCTCTCTCTCTTCCTCTCTCTCTTCCTACCACCCCTTCTCTCTCTCTTCCTCTCTCTCTCCCTACCACCCCGTCTCTCTCTCTTCCTCTCTCTCCGTACCACCCCTTCTCTCTCTCTCTCCCTACCACCCCTTCTCTCTCTCTTCCTCTCTCTCTCTCTCCCTACCACCCCTTCTCTCTTCCTACCACCCCTTCTCTCTCTTCCTCTCTCTCTCCTTACTACCCCTTCTCTCTCTCTTCCTCTCTCTCTCCTTACCACCCCTTCTCTCTCTCTTCCTCTCTCTCTCCTTACCACCCCTTCTCTCTCTCTGCCTCTCTCTCTTCCTCTCTCTCTCCTTACCATCCCTTCTCTCTCTCTTCCTCTCTCTTCCTCTCTCTCTCCTTACCACCCCTTCTCTCTCTCTTCCTCTCTCTCTCCCTACCACCCCTTCTCTCTCTTCCTCTCTCTCTCCTTAATACCCCTTCTCTCTCTCTTCCTCTCTCTCTCCTTACCACCCCTTCTCTCTCCCTCTCTCTCTCTCCTTACCACCCGTTCTCTCTCTCTTCCTCTCTCTCTCCTTACCACCCCTTCTCTCTCCCTCTCTCTCTCCTTACCACCCCTTCTCTCTCTCTTCCTCTCTCTCTCCCTCCCACCCTATCTCTCTCTTTCTGCTCTTGCCTTCTTCCCAGCCCAGACAGCAGTAACCTTGATGTCAAGTGGGGGCACGGTGTACAGATAAGTCAGTAGGCAGTGTGCTCCTCAAGGTTTGATTTCCTCTTTGAAAGGAAACCTTGCAGAGAGGGGCAAAGCATTTCAATACACACCTTTAAGTTGTTTTACAAGTAGGGAATTGTCCAGAGGAGAAAAAAATATTACAGAAAGGGAGTGGACCGGTTAACCACATAATCCAGATACTGCATTCAATGTCAAGGAGTGTAGGCATCGTTTTAACATCAAAGTCAGTCTGCTAGCTTAAGATAGCTAATTTGTGCATTGCAGGTCATCTATTTTGAGATGTTTTTGAGTACCTGCGGCTTGTATGTATTGTAACACCTTTCTGGCTAGTTCACACCAAGGACGATAACGACAACTAGAACTATAAAGATACATTTTAAGAATTGTTTTATATTTACAACAATAGCTGTTGTAAATACAGTCCACACCACAACGATAACGACAACTATATAGTGGAACGATATTGGCCGGGTTTCCCAGATTCGTTAAGAAGCTCCTAACGGTAAGAGATTATTAGGAGCGTTTTAAGAGCGTTCTAGAGCGTTAACGAATCTGGAAAACGCAGCCATTGTTGGGATCACTTTAAAACATTAAATATCATTTTTTCTCTCTAGCTAACCGATGAACTGTAAAACACTGACAACCAATCAGAATCCATCCGAATTTAAAGCGCTAGAGCATTTGAAAAGGAACACAACATTTCAAGAAGAGTCATCGAGGTTAGTGGACGCAAATATAGTTATTATTCTTGGTGTGAAGTCGGGACGGAGACCGACAAAGATCGCTGTGTGGAATTGTATGAACTCCAAACAGACAGCTGTCAGACACTGTCTACGCCTGAACCCAAACAGAAGACACATAAAATAACCCCTTCTCTAATAACAGCAAGAGTTAGTTAACTCGCAGGTAGTTTTCTGTTACACGCAGGAGCGGAGCCACACAGAGCCCTTGCCAACCAAACCCTCACCTTAATAGGTTACAACATGGTGATCCTAGATTTTGATAAAGGACAGACAGAAGTCAGGGTTCTTCTAATAAATTGTTTATTCTCTTAGACAGGATCAGTCGACATTTCTTTACAGTTCAAACCCTGACCATGAATAACAATAAAACTCAACGACTCAACAAAAACATCAAAACATATTGAAATTAAAACAAACACAGCCGGGAAGGTTTGTGTATAATGTTACACTTCAAACCAAACAGCTGTGTGGTGTGTGTGTGTTAAATCTTGGCCATCCTGGGACAGAAAGAAATGATTGACCCCAGTAAAATACAAATACACACACAAAGGCCTGGACTCAGAGGAGTACGTGGGACTGGCATGTGCGAGAAATGCCAACCGCGCTGCCACCAACCTCCTAGGCAACAGGCGTGTGACCCTGGATGCTGTGCTAACAGTCTGAGGGACGGCTGGAGCCCATGTTCTCGTCATCTCAACACAGCAGGCCCCACACTAAGGCTCCTAGGAGTTCACAACCACAGTCACACGCACGTGAACGACACCAAAAGCAGTGGAAATATCGCTTTCCTTTCTAGAACTAGCGTAGAGCCTAGGGGGGGGGGGGGGGATTTTGTCAGTCTGGCAACTGAAATGTGGGGTGTGGGTCGATTAGAATACCTCCATTCAATATGAGGAGGTGTCTAACCACAAGGCACTGCTATTGGTGAGCACACAGACAGCTACAGTAGCTATGCTAATGCTAACTCCTTTAACAAAACCCACAACCAGCTCTAGACTACACTTCAAAGAGAACCTCACATCAGGGTTCTGACCATAGGTTTATCAAATCAGGAAAAAAACTGATACTGTACTCAAGCCTGAAATGGCAGAACCGAACTAAAACAGTAGCAGTTCAACATCGACTTGGCTTGGTGTTTCGGTTTAAGACACTCTGGTACTGGGATCGTTCCTTCTAGCCCAGCACTTAAACGGAGAGAACACCAGGGAGACTGGTTAATAAATAATAATACAAAATTACATTTAAATGTTTAGAGAAAGGGGCTGATTTGGGGCAGGACAACAGGAATGAGACAACTTTTCTGTTACATTACTGAAGTCTGGCAGGAGTTTGACTGAGGCATTGACCCAACTCCACCCTCATCACCTCATCAAGATGTTTGAAAGAAACCTAATAAACATACAGTTTCTAGATTTTGTGGCACACTGAAAAGAAAGAAAAAAAAACTTTTAAGAGGTTAGGGCATTAGAAAACAAAGAAAAAAAGAAAAACACATGACCCTACAGTAACAGAGAGAGAGAGAGCTGAGAGGTGTGTCTGGAGAGAGAGAAGTGTCTGGGAACCCCACCCCGAGGGTGAGGGTCGAGGGGCTTCAAGCCTGCCAGTTAAAAGAACCCCAGTCAAGGCCTCCTCTGTCAGAGCTGCATGAGGTTTGTGCTCAGTGTTCCCTCAGGCTGTAGTAAAGCCCACAAGGCTTTTAACCCAGATCTGGCTATATGAAACCACCACCAGCAGCATGCCTTGTGCCCCCCCCCACCCCCCATACCCCACTAAGACCCAGTCTCTACTTTCCTAATCCTAAACACTTCCTATGCACATTCCTCAATCCCTTCTTCCTCTTTTCCCTTCTCTCTATCCCACGTTTAAACAAACCCTCGGAAACCCACACCTCCATGGTTCTCTGAACCCCCACCGCCCAACTATAGGGTTCCCATGTTCCTTTACCTTCAAATTGTTTCAATTAGCCTCAAATCATTTCCATAAAAAAAAAACTCCCGTTTCCATTTCTCCAAAAACCTTTCCTTGTTCCTCATATCTACATATCTACTTCCTGGCTCACTCTCTCTACAACTGCATCTAAACCAAGGTTACTGACCTGGCCTCTTTATATATTTAACTTGGTTAATGCTTAGCAGATCTGTCAGAGCTTTGGGGGCTTGTGGGGGGGGGGCAGCTGAGGGGTGGAGGGTGGGGTGTAGCTAGCAAGACAGAGCCTCTGTAATTAGCACTAGCCCCAGAGGGAACAGCGGGACAAAAGACATCTGTAACTGGCACACAAAAGAGCAGCGAGGCTCCGCTTCGTACCACAGCGACAACTCTCCCACTCCTGACTGACTGTCTCCAGGGGTGTGTGTGTGTGTGTGAGGGCATCGTGAGGAGAAACGACCCCTCACAGCCCCCTGCCCTGGCTTACGGCATGTGAAAACAGCTGTGAGCAGAGGCCCATTAGGGCGTGGGCAACATCTGGAGCTGCTCTCCTCTGGTGTCAGTCTCCGTGAGCTGAAGAGGAGGGTTTCCTCCCTGTGCCAGGTTTGTAGGGTGGAGGGGAGGAGGAAGGAGGGTCTGCATGTGTTGCTCCTGGCCGTGGGTACAATGTCTGTCCATGGTGTTGCAGACAAAGTAGCCCGATGCACCTCACCGTGTCTGCCCCCTCCCCCCCTCCCCCCTGGAAGAAACGGAAGGAAAGAAAAACAAACAGAGGAAAGACGTCTCCCCGAGTGGCACAGCGGCGGACGCCAGGGCGAGGGCTGGTAGACGAGGAAGTTCCGCCCCCCAGCCGCTCATTGGTAGAGGAGGAAGTCCCGCCCCCCAGCCGCTCATTGGTAGAGGAGGAAGTCCCGCCCCCCAGCCGCTCATTAGTAGAGGAGGAAGTCCCTCCCCCCAGCCGCTCATTGGTAGAGGAGGAAGTCCCGCCACCAAAGCCGCTCATTTCTCCAGTAGCTGCTTCCTCTGCTGCTCCAACAAGGCCTCCAGGTGGTCCGCCCTTTTCAGCGCAGCCTATCAGGAGAGAGGAGAGGTTTGTTCAGGCGATCGCTTGGCTTTCTCGTTTTTAAACGAGGCTCAGCCCCACATGCAGCTCTTGGAGGCTAGGAGAGACTAGAAAAGGCCAGCAGAGAATAGCAGAGGCCAGGAGAGAATAGCAGAGGCCAGGAGAGAATAGCAGAGGCCAGGAGAGAATGGAAGAGGCCAGTCACCTCATGCTGCTTGCGGAGGCTGCTGACAGTCTCTTCCTTCTTCAAAATGGCCGACTTCACACTGGCAAAGCAAGCAGGAGGAGAGTACAAACACATTCAGAAGCTGGTCTTTCCACGATTGAAAAGATGGGCGCGGGCCTTAATATGTGTGACAAGAAATGTGGTGTTTAGGGCCCTGTAAAAATAACTGATTCTCTCAGCCCAGAGGTCGAGTGATTACACAGCTGTCACTGTGTCCGTGATATATCCTGGTCAGTAAACAGCTGTGTCTGAGCCGCCCCCTGGTGCCCCCTCACCGGTGGTGGACCTCCGCCAGCTCCTCCTCCTTCTCCCGGGTCACCCTCTCCACCTCCAGACGGAGACGGGCTCGCACCTCCGACACCTCCATCTTCACCCGCCGGTTCTCCTCCTCCGTGGACAACAGGCGCTCCGCAAACTCCTCCCGGATCACCTCCGCCAAGCTCCGCCGCTCCTCCGCCAGCTTGTCTCTCGCCTGGCACGGGGGAGAGGAAGGGGAGGAGAGAGGGGGGGGGGGGGGGGGGGGGGGGGGAGGGGAGAGGGGAGGAGAGGAAGGGGAGGAGAGAGAGAGGGGGGGGGAGGGGGTTTCAATGATTCCATCTCTGATGTCTGGACCCCAGTCCGGTGCTTGGTGTTCACCCTATAGGAGTGTTGTGTTATTGGATCTTTACAGCCTGGCTGGGGAACTGCTTCTCGGTTGAGTGAGTGAACTGAGATGGTGGAGGGTGATGGTGGAGGGTGTGGGAGGGGTGCAGGATGATGGTGCAGGGTGATGGTGGAGGGTGATGGTGGAGGGGTGCAGGGTGATGGTGGAGGGTGATGGTGGAGGGGTGCAGGGTGATGGTGGAGGGTGATGGTGGAGGGGTGCAGGGTGATGGTGGAGGGTGATGGTGGAGGGGTGCAGGGTGATGGTGGAGGGTGATGGTGGAGGGGTGCAGGGTGATGGTGGAGGGGTGCAGGGTGATGGTGCAGGGTGATGGTGCAGGGTGATGGTGGAGGGGTGCAGGGTGATGGTGGAGGGGTGCAGGGTGATGGTGGAGGGGTGCAGGATGATGGTGGAGGGGTGCAGGGTGATGGTGGAGGGTGATGGTGCAGGGTGATGGTGGAGGGTGATGGTGGAGGGGTGCAGGGTGATGGTGGAGGGTGATGGTGGAGGGGTGCAGGGTGATGGTGGAGGGGTGCAGGGTGATGGTGCAGGGTGATGGTGCAGGGTGATGGTGGAGGGGTGCAGGGTGATGGTGGAGGGGTGCAGGGTGATGGTGGAGGGGTGCAGGATGATGGTGGAGGGGTGCAGGGTGATGGTGGAGGGTGATGGTGCAGGGTGATGGTGGAGGGTGATGGTGGAGGGTGATGGTGGAGGGGTGCAGGGTGATGGTGGAGGGGTGCAGGGTGCTACCTGGCTGATGTGCTCCACCTCCTGTTCCCTCTGCCTGAGGAGGGCCTGCAGGTGGATGAGCTCTCCCTCCGTCTCCACCTGCCTCTTCTTCACCTCCTGCTGCTTCTCCAGCGCCGCCCGCTCTGAGCGCTCCAGCTCCCGCAACTCCGCCTCACACTTCTCCCTCACGCGCTTCACCCTGGAACACACACACACACAGAGACACACACGCAGAGACACACACACCGGCACCTCGGTCAGCCTTGCTGTGTTTTGAGTGTGCTTTATAAACATTTTTTACTTACTTACACACACATTTACATTTAGCAGACGCAAATGACAAATGACGTTGTGTCGTTGGGCAAGGCACTTCACCCTACTTGCCTCAGGGGGAATGTCCCTGTACTTACTGTCAGGTGCTCTGGATAAGAGCGTCTGCTAAATGACT
This sequence comes from Hypomesus transpacificus, assembly GCF_021917145.1. NCBI lineage: Eukaryota > Metazoa > Chordata > Actinopteri > Osmeriformes > Osmeridae > Hypomesus > Hypomesus transpacificus. The sequence continues at coordinate 7,311,353 of NC_061072.1, forward strand.
AAATGTAAATGTATGAGAGTGGGTCAAGTCACACACACACACACACAGACACACACACACACCTGTTGTCCGCCGCCCTTTCACACTCGTCCCTGGCCCCGCTGGTCTCCTCCTCCAGTCTCTGAATGGCCAGCTCGATCTCTTTATCCCGCCCTCGCCGCACTTCCTCTTTCAGCTCTCTCTCTCGACTTAGCAGCCACGCTTCCTGTAGAGAGACACACACACACACATATTGGTTTTTCTATCCTAGTGGGGCCAGACGACAGCTCAGGCTGGCAGGTCCCTTCACACATTAAAATATGCAGAAATGCAAACAGAAACCACACACACGGTGAACCACACCCCTACACACACACACACCAGCCCCTACACACACCAGCCCAACAGCAGGGCAGGGCACAAAAGTGATGCGGATGTGGTCATGCAGTTTCCAGAGGCAGAGAGGAGGAGGAGGGGTGGGGGAGAGGAGGGGGAGGGGGCAGGGGGAGAGAGGAGGAGGGGGCGGGGTACAGGAGGAGAGAAGATGAGGGGCGTGGAAGACGAGGAGGGGCGAGAGAACTGGCACAATGTCAGTCAACTGAATCATTAACAAATTGAAAACCCTTCCAATAGGAGCCCATCTGTGTCAATAAACTAAGTTGAACCACAGGTGCCATGTACTGAGGAGGTTAGAGGACCTCACATCCTGCTTAATGGTTAACTGGTGATGGGGAGTAGGCATGGATACGGTAACTAACAAGACTGTCTTGTCTGTATGGTATGCTGTGTTTATCATACAGACAAAACAGTTAAAGGGGCAATTGACTGGGTTTTTTGGGTATTTCACACTGTTCCTTAAGGTCTCCGAATAGGGTATGTAACATTGGTTGGGTTGAAAATGGCCCGTGTGCTGTTCTATGCCCTCTGACAGATCCTCTGAAATGTTCCCGGGAAAAAACACTAGCTTTTCTCCTTTTACGGTATGCTCATTAATATTTAGATAAGCTGCGCGCTGATTGGTTGGTTATCAACGAGTGAAGCTGGGAGCAAAAACGCAACACGGCCAACAGCAACACCGAAGTTGGAGACTTGAAATAAAAATGCGCAAATAAATCTATTGTGTCTACACAACACTGTTTTCAACAGATTGACTATATATCATTTGAAATGATAACATTACTTGTTTCCACTTCTGTTGTTGAAGCAAACTGGATTGATTTAGGTGGGTAGAACGTTAGGCTACAGCTTAGCAACCAAACCATATCCTGATTCTACTCGGCTTCAGTTAGTTAGCTAGGCTAGCTCTAGATATCTTGCTGTAAAATAACATGACAAAGATCTGGACAAACATGCATCGTGAATTGTAGATTTTCATTACACAGGTTATTTATTTGAATGAAACACAGTCAGGAACATGAATCAACGTTAGCCCCATTGCCAATAAACTAGGCTAAATTATCACACATTCTACCTATGCTCTTGCATTAACTAGCAAGCTAAACTTGTTTACATGCCTACAGTCTAAGTGTTACTAGTAACAGTTAATAGCAATGCTAACGTATCCTGTATCTAGAACCTGCCTTTCTCCAGTTCTTTCAAATAGATTATCTAGACAGGCGTTAGCAATAAGCCAGACTGCAGTTCGTTTTCTGGCTATTTTTCGGAAGCTTCCCTTCTAATGCCGACTACAGCTAGTCTAGCTAGAGTCATTTGATGTGTGTAGAAACGTATTTAGCATTCTACCTGGTATGCTATATACAGGAAACGTTAGCATTGCTAATAACTGTTAGCACAACATCATACTGTCCTTAGCTTGCGGTTGCAATGAGCATACGGTTGATACAGCACCTCTTTCCAGGTTCAGCTTCCTAGCATATCCTGCTTGAAATTGTCCAAGGTTGTCAAAACTGTCTTGGGTGAAATGTTCAGAGCAAATGAATGATAGTGTCGAACTTCGCTGGGATCTTCTCATAGACAACAGCAGCCATGCCTGTTTAATGTTTGGCTCCTTGGGAAGACTGTGAGTGTTAGCCTTCCCTGTACAGCCTGGAACACAGCATTTACGACCGTGGTCCATTTTCAATATCCTTGTTATAATTCAAAACGTTCTTCTTTGTAATTCCTTATAAGTAGCCTTCACAGAGCAGCGCGCAGCTAAACTAGTATCGGAGATAGACGCTACCCCGGGCTGGTCTGGATGTAAATTCTGGGGCGTGACAAAGATACAGACCAGAGCCAATAAGAGGGCGATCACCGGTCCTACGTAGGACCGGTGGATTTGTTGAAAAGCTAGCGTTTTACAGCCAAATTTTTGCTTTTTGAGATTTGAATAGGAAAGAGGTGTCAATGGACTTTGATATTCACGGTATGTTCAGTTTACCCTCCGAACTGTCGTTTTTCAACAATGACAAGGTAAAATCGGTTTTGCAGTCAATTGCCCCTTTAACATATTTACATTTAGTCATTTAGCAGACGCTCTTATCCAGAGCGACTTACAGTAAGTACAGGGATATCCCCCCGAGGGAAGTAGGGTGAAGTGCCTTGCTCAAGGACACGTCATTTTTCATGGGCGGGAGTCGAACCGGCAACCTTCTGATTACTAGCCCGATTCCCTAACCGCTCAGCCACCTGACCCCAGTTAACACAGACACACACGCACACACACACACCTCCTTCTTCATGTAGTTCTCCTCCCAGGTCTGCTTCTCAATCTCCAGACGTTCTCTCAATGCCTTCATCTCTACCTAGAAGCACCAAGACACACACACACACAGTTACGTCCTGCCCTCTGTGGCGCAGTCAGCCAGCAGCTCCCTCATGGTGGAGGCTGCAGCTCCCTCATGGTGGAGGCTGCAGCTCCCTCATGGTAGAGGCTGCAGCTCCCTCATGGTGGAGGCTGCAGCTCCCTCATGGTGGAGGCTGCAGCTCCCTCATGGTAGAGGCTGCAGCTCCCTCATGCTGGAGGCTGCAGCTCCCTCATGGTGGAGGCTGCAGCTCCCTCATGGTGGAGGCTGCAGCTCCCTCATGGTGGAGGCTGCAGCTCCCTCAGGGTGGAGGCTGCAGCTCCCTCATGGTGGAGGCTGTGGTCCCACCTGGTGCCGTCTCTCCTGCTCCTCCCTGCTCTTGTCCAGCTCGTCTCGCAGGGCGCGGCCCGCCAGTGAGCTGTTATCCTCCAGCTGCCTTCGCAGCTCCTCCAGTTCCCCGCGCTGCCTGCAGGGCGGCGACACACAGCAGCCACACACCACAGCTTCACAAACGGATGACTGTGTTTAGGATGAGCAGGCACGAGGGCCCGGTGTGGGGTCTTACGGGCGTGTTGAGGTGCTGATGGGAGTCAGTGCTGGGTCATAAGTGTCCAAGGCTACTTCCTGTATGGGTGACCTTTGACCTTACCTGGCAGCCAGCTGGGCGAGTCTCTCCTTCTCCTCGGCCACCTCCTTGTAAAGACGCCTCCTCTGCTGCTGAAGGGACATCTCCTCCTCCTGTAACTGCTTCTCAAACCTGACACACACACACACACAGGTCAGTGATAGCTAGTCTGAACAGGAAATCTAATATTGATCCCAGAGTCTACAGTATAAAAACAGTGCTACTCCACAAACAAATTCAGTTGACAAGACATTTTTAAGGACATAGTTAATATTTGACACAAAACAATAGGTTCATATCTGAATCAACACTGAGGTCCTGTCTGTCTCTCTGCCCGTCTCTCTGCCCGTCTCTCTGCCCGTCTCTCTGCCCGTCTCTCAGTCTCTCTCTGTCAGTCTCTCTCTGTCAGTCTCTCTCTGTCCGTCTCTCTGCCCGTCTCTCTGCCCGTCTCTCTGCCCGTCTCTCTGTCCGTCTCTCTGCCCGTCTCTCTGCCCGTCTCTCTGCCCGTCTCTCTGTCCGTCTCTCTGCCCGTCTCTCTGCCCGTCTCTCTGCCCGTCTCTCTGCCTGTCTCTCTGTCCGTCTCACTCCCTCCCTTATCTCAGGGCAGGAGCATGACTGCAGCAGCTCCAGAAATAGAACAGTGTGGTAGATACCAGACTACTGGAGAGCAGACTTTCCACACACACACACACACACAAAACAAACAGCCACTGACATGACATATTTCAGAAACAGGGAAGTGTAAACGTGGAACTGGAGGTTTACTGTGCAGTCTCCATTTAGACAGAGGGTGAGCGGGCCAGAGAGATGAAGTGGTTGAATAAAAGGAGATGAACTGTCTACATGTGTTTGTTAGACAGAAGAGTATGCACTATGTTCCTGTATAGAATGTAGGCAGGGCCACGTTTCTGTGTGTAAGGTTAGGTCTAAAAGTCTGAGAACAATAACTTAATCAAGATACAAGATTTTATTTGATGTGTGTGTTTATTGACAGAGTTTATGGACCACCTAATGATGTTTTCCAACACGGTTTTACAATGTTACAAAGAGCTTATGACACAACATGTCTTTCTCTTGTTTTATACCGCCCCAATTAAGTTCCATGTGGTCTAATCCTTTTGGATCCTGTGTGCGTGTGTGTGTGCAGGTCTGTTTGTGAGAGGGAAAGAGAGAGACAGACAGAGCGTGAGTGTGAGAATAGTAAGTGTATGTATGTGTGGGTGTGTGTGTGTGTGGGTGTGTATGTGTGGGTGAGTCTCTCTTGGAAGTCGCTTTGGATAAAAGCGTCTGCTAAAATGAATACATGTAAATGTAAGTGTGTGTGTGTGTGTGTGAGATTCCCCACATTCACCTCTGCTTGGCCAGCTCCCTCTCTCTCTGGCCCAGCTCGTCCCTGTCCCTCTCCAGCTGTGTGCGGAGCAGCTCGCTCTGCTGGACGTAGCGCTGGGCCGCTCTCTCGTCCGCCTGCAGCAGCTCCGCCTGGTGCAGCACCCGCAGCTTCTTCAGCTCCTGCTTGTGCTTGGAGATCAGCTTCTGGATCTCCGGCTCCAGACCTGCAACACAACGCCAGGGACCGGTCAACACCAGGACGCTCGCTCCCTCCCTCCCTCCCTCCCCTCCCTCCCTCCCCTCCCTCCCTCCCTCCCCTCCCCTCCCCTCCCCTCCCTCCCTCCCTCCCTTCCTTCCTTCCTTCCTTCCTTCCTTCCCTCCCTCCCTTCCCTTCCCTTCCCTTCCCTTCCCTTCCCTCCCTTCCCTTCCCTTCCCTTCCCTCCCTCCCTTCCTTCCTTCCTTCCTTCCCTTCCTTCCTTCCTTCCTTCCTTCCTTCCTTCCCTCCCTCCCTCCCTCCTTTCCTCCCTTCCTCCCTTCCTTCCTTCCTTCCCTCCCTCAGGCAGGTCTGTCTGTCTGTCTGTCTGCTGCTCCCAGCTCCGGCCCACCTTTGACGGTGATCTCTTTAATCTTCTTGGTCTTCTCGTCGATCCACTTCTCCCGGCGGACCTTCTCAGTGGCACTCATGAGCTCCTTCAGCTTCTTGATCTCCTGCGGGGGGGAGGGGCGAGGAAGAAGGGGTCAGGGGTCGGGGATTAAGAATCAAATAAAGGTTGCCCGTCCCGCCACCCACCCCCCCCCACGCCGAGTGACCCAGGGCAGGAGTTGGGCAGTGGGGTGACCTGGGGGTGGGAGGGTCATGTGACCAACAGAGACGTGAGTGACGGAGGAGGAGCCTAATGAGAGGGGTCAGGAGGGGTCAGGAGGGTCACTGGTGTCGTCACCCAGGACAGGGCAGGGCTGTGTTTGGTGCTATGGTTCTGAGGGGGAGAGCAAGGCTGGGTAGAAGCTGCGTTCCAAGACACACAACACGAGCGGACATGCAGACACACTGTCCCCACGAAGGAGAGGGAGGACGAACGGAGGAGAGAGACAGAGGAAAGATGGAGTGATGATGAAGACGACATGAATGAACAGAATGAATGGGGGGGGGGGGGGAGGTTAGGGGGGGAAAAATGTTTTACCTCGCACAAGGGACCCAGAATTTGCCACACCTAGAGCCAGGAAGACGAGACATAGAAGGACAGAGTAAGACGAGAGAGAGAGAGAGAGAGAGAGACAGATTAAAAAGCAACATTAGCAGCACAGAAAGCATGGCACATGCAGTCACACGAGTGGTGGAGATAACGCTGTTAGAGAAGAGCGTCCCCTGGCGAGCAGGACAGCCAGGCTGGGTCCAGACGCAGAGCCAGGCCGGGTCCCAGGCTCGCCCCCTGGTGGGCAGAGCGGGGCAGAGCCACCGCAGGCAGGGAGGGCTGCTCGTACCATTTCGTGTTGCTCCTGCATCTGGGTGATCTTCTTGGTGTATTTCTGATCCACTTGCTTGAGCTCTGTCACCACACCCTCACAGCTCTCGCTCAGGGCCTTCTTATCATCTATCAACTAGAGAGAGAGACAGAGAGACAGAGAGAGAGAGAGAGAGAGAGAGAGAGAGAGAGAGAGAGGGGGAGAGGGGGAGAGGGGGAGAGGGGGAGAGGGGAGACAGAGACAGAGAATCATCACACTTCAGTAAATCATCACACTTGGCAACACCTCGATTAGGCATGTTTCAATAATAGTGTGTGTGCATGTATGTGTGTGTGTGTGCACCTGGTCGATGAAGGCCAGGTGTCTCTGGATGGTGGCCTCGTACTGATCCTTCTGCTGCTGGAAGCTCCTGTGGAGCTCCTTCTCTGTCTCCTTCACATGCCTGACTGTCAGCTCCCTCTGCTGGGCCTGGGGGGGGAGGGGAGGCAGGGAGGGGGAGGGAGAGAGGGAGGGAGGGAAGGAGGAAGGGAGGGACGGAGGGAGGGACGGAGGGAGGGAGGTTAAATGAATTGATGTGTGGTAGTAGTGTTTGTGTGTGTGTGTGTGTGTGGTGTATATGTGTTCTCACCAGAGCCGTCTGCAGCATGTTGACTGTGCGTCTCTTCTCGTCCAGCTCCAGTTTCAGTCTCATCATGGAGCTCGTGACCTCTGCAGCGGTGGCCGAGGCCTGCTCCACCCCAGCCAGCTCCACCCCCACCAGCTCCTCCTCCGACAGCAGCACCTGCAGGGGGAACACAGGCACCACGTCACGCCTCAACCCCACGCTACCGTTAAGGAGCTTCATGAACAAACGCTGAGTCAGAAGCGTGGAGAGCCCTAGTGATGTGGGCAGGAAGAGACTCCCATCATCAAGTATTGAACATTTGAACTTTATCGAGACCGGAGGAAATTCGGGAAAGGTTTTGTCTCCGTAGTATATCAAATAGGAATGACCAAGCTGCTAATGTTTATGTCATTAGATATAATAAGTATATGTTATTTACATTTAGTCATTTAGCAGACGCTCCTATCCAGAGCGACTTACAGTAAGTACAGGGACAGTCTCCCCGAGGCAAGTAGGGTGAAGTGCCTTGCCCAAGGACACAATGTCATTGGCACGGCTGGGAATCGAACCAGCAACCTTTGGATTACTAGCCCAATTCCCTAACCGCTCAGCCACCTGACTCCCCTTATCACCACGACACCCCCCCTCACACCCCCACCCACACCTCTCTGTGGGAGCCTGAGGTGACGGAGCGAGGCCTCTCCTGCTCAGACTTCTCCATCTCGTCCAGGAAGCTCATGATGCTCTGGAGCTTGGCCTCCGACAGCAGAGCTCCCCCGTCTGGCAGCAGGGCGCCCCCATCAGGCAGCACCGCCGCCCCGTCAGGCAGCACCGGGGCCTGGATCAGCTGGCCGTGCCGCTCCAGGTTGTCTGTGGTCAGGGAGGTGGAGTCCCCATCCTGCCAGATACACACACACACACACGCTTAGCGTCACGCTAACCACTGTAGCCCACGCGTTTCAGTGACTCAGCTCGATTGGAGCAAAGGTGGGAGCAGAGAGACATCTAAGACATGCAGGGCAGGGGGTTCCTGAGGAGCAGAGAGACATCTAAGACATGCAGGGCAGGGGGTTCCTGAGGAGCAGGGCTGAGGGAGGCTGCTCTAAAGAGCGTGTGCGTGCCAGGCAGCCAGCCTCACCTCATCTATCCAGGAGTACTTGTCCTTCAGGAAGCTCTTGGGCTCGGACAGCCTCTCCGGCTCCTCCTCCAGCAGCTTCAGGGTGTCCAGCAGGTCGTTCAGGGTGGTCTTGGACTGGGCTCTGCTCGACGGCGCCCCCTGTCGCTGGTCCTCCACACTCACAGACCTCAGCAGGATCTCCTGGGATGCAAAACATTGATATCGATCAATATCGATCCCGTTTATTGTCACTGCACAATGATGTGCCTCTCAGTGGTACACACACACACGGACACAGATACAAAGTTTCTAAAAATTTGAAAATCTTTTAGGAAAAAGATTATTTCAAATAAAAAGTTAAAAAAAAAACTTGAAACTTGTTGTGTTGTGTGAAGAAAATGTCTACAAATATATTTTCAAAAAAAAATAAAAAAAAATGGCATCATTGATAAGTACTTGAAGAGGACTCTACTAAACGCTACTGTACTCTGCTTATGCTTTCCTACACTCTGCTCTACTCTGTTTTCCTCTCCCCTCCTCCTCTCCTTCTCCTCCTTGTTTACAGAAGGAGATGAGCAGAAGTGAAATCTGGTTTTCCCAGATGTTTACCTGGGAGCACTGAGAACCTCTGCGATTGGACGGAGCGGGGGAGGATGTGAGGTCATCCAGATCGGACGCTGCGTTAACGTTGGAGTCTGAGGAGGAAACGGAACATCGCAAAAATCAAACGACATGAAGAAAGGTGCCTCTACATGCGTCCTCAGTGATCCAGCAGAGCCACCTGAGAAGGGCCCCCAGGGGGCGCTAACATTTACATTTAGCAGACGCTCTTATCCAAAGCAACATACAGTAAGTACAGGGACATTCCCCCTGAGGAAAGTAGGGTGAAGTGCCTTGCCCAAGGACACAACGTCATTCGGCATGGCCGTAAATTGAACCGGCAACCTTCTGATTAATAACCCGATTCCCTAAGCGCTCAGCCATCTGACCCCCTAAGGTACCTGTGTTCTTGGCCTTGATGTCAACGGGGGAGGTGGGGCTGAGGTTGCTGGGGGTGCTCCTGAAGGGTCTCCTGCGCCCCACCTTCCCAGCATGCCTCAGTGTGTCCAGCTCCTCCTGGGCGGAGCGCTGCACCTCCGCAGCCCGCTGGGCCCTCTTCTGCTGCAGCTCCTAAAACACACCAGCAGGGGGTGGCGTTACACAGGCAGAGTCCAGGCCAGGCATCTACAGAGCGTGTTTGGATGTGAACTTTGGTAGTGCCCGTAGCATTTAGGGGTCAAATTAGAGAGGAGTGCATAAGGATTCATTAGATATTGATCTGACGCAGCATGTCTGTCATTATGATTTGGACCTGTATGGCTGCAAGGCGTGCCAGACGAGCCTTCTCCTCGCGGATCTTCTTCCTGTCCTCCTCTTTCTTCTTCTGTACCTCTGGGGATCGCTCTTCCTCTGCTCTCTGTTCCCACTCCTACAGGGGAGAGCGACACCAGAAGGGTTCATATCAGAGAGAGACAGAGACACAGAGAGAGAGAGACAGAGAGAGACAGAGACACAGAGAGAGACAGAGAGAGAGAGAGAGAGAGAGAGAGAGAGAGAGAGAGAGAGAGAAGAGAGAGAGAGAGGGGGCATACAGGGAGGGAGGGTTGGGGCAGGTACCTTTCTCTTGGTGGTGAGGACACGTGTAAGGGCGGCCTGGCTGGCATGCTGCCTCCTGGCATGGCGCCTGTACCAGCGCTGGATGGCCACCGCAGCTTGGTTCACCTGCTGGATGAACCTGGGAACACACACACACACACTTCGGTCAGAACACATCCACAAGATGCACGTGAAAACCACAGGAGCATTCCCACAGGAGCATTCCCACAGGTGCCAAGCAGAGGCTGAGGGAAGTCGGACCTCTCGGCCTCCTCCTCGGTGACCTCCCTCCTGCGAGGCGTGCCAGGGCTGCCCGCCCGGGCTGCAGCGTTGTTGTTGGAGGTGGACGACGAGGACGAGAAGTTCTTCTGGGACTTGGTGACAGAACCGTTCTCCAAGGTACCTTCGTCATTTCCCGTGGCTTTGAGGATGTTGCTGAATGAGCAAAAAGAAGAAATACATATACATATTTACATTTAGTCATTTAGCAGACGCTCTTATCCAGAGCAACTTGGTTAGTACAGGGACATTCTCGTCAGGACACAACGTCATTTGGCACGGCCGGAATCGAACCAGCAACCTTCTGATTGATAGCCCAATTCCCTAACCGCTCAGCCATCTGACTCCTACATATATATCAACTCTGGCTCGTGAATAGAACTCATGGTTTGGTGTCCCAAAGTGTCCCTCGACACTCATGTGAACACTTCTGACGAGGTGTTGGTGAAAGGATTGAAAAAAGATCTTTGAGGCGTACTTGAAGGAGGGCTTCTGGTTGGAGCTCTTGGGGGTGAGGGGTTTGTCTGAGTAGTTGTTGTGTAAGATGGTGGTGACAGAGTTCCCCACAGCTCCCTTGTTGCTCCTGAAAGAAATGGGCAAAAAGTCAACACAGTCTGCAGGGAGGCAGCTGGGAGACACAACCTGGAGAGGTTGCAAAATGCAGACACTACAGTGACTGGCTAGAAGCCTTACTCCCACTACTTCTACAACTCAAATCCATAAATAATGTTTTTGATTTTTTATACTGTATTCTAAATCAATCACGCGGTTCATTTGCTGTTTGAAAATAACCCACAAACTTCATAGGGACTCCTATTCATGGCTTTCTAGAGCCTAAGGCTGTTTGACAGCCCTCAGTTAGAGACACCAGAGAAGCAACACAGCCGAATGTGCTGTGTTTTTCATATGACAGATTACAGAGAGGGGGGGGGGGGGGGGGAGCCAGTTGCCAAAAGACAGGAATTCATGGGAGTTTAACCCTGAGGGGAGTATCAACCATCAGGAATGAAACCGGAGCAGCAGGCAGAAGTCTAGAATGTTCCTTGGGAGAGGTTTCTCAGTCAGGGTGGATGGTGGAACTGCTGGAGGCTGTGGTTGTGAGCCCACCTCCCAGCTGTGTGGCAGGAGGCCAGAACAGGCCTCCTAGTGCCCACCTGTTGTTGGCGGTGAAGTTGGCAGCTAGCAGCGCAGGGTCGGGTTCTCGTTTCTTCAGGCCCGTGGGAGAGTCTACGCTGCCGGTACTGCGGGAGCTGGAGGGGAGGGGGGAGGGGAGAGGGAAGGCTCGCGGCTGGTCGTCCTGGTGGAGGGGATGACACACACATTGTTACCACCACTGTGACTCAAAACGATGCTAACCTCAGACACGTCACAAGAAATTACTGAGCTAGCGGTTAAATGTTTCACTAATGCAACTTCGCAAAAACAAAACCCCATATTTAAGCGATGGAGTTTAGTTATCGTACGAAATTCAAACAGGTAGAGCTCCGGGCAATATGACAGTTGTAAATTGTTTAGTGCGGTGTGTGGTACCAGAATGTTCCAGGTGGTGCGGTCTGGGGAGGCTTTGCTGAGGCTGGCCAGCTTCCTGCGGCCGTCTGTGCTGCTGTCAAACAGGGCCAGAAAATCCTCCGTCTGGTCCTCACTAGCACACACAAACAGAAAGGTGTGGGTGTTTGTTTCACCCATTCATGAGTAGCGTCACATATACAGTATGTGAGCGTTAAAAAGTGGGCGCCGCACGTAACGTCGCATATATGTGATTCTAACGTTCCAATTGAATATTTTCCGATAGACAAAAACTACACGACAGACACTTTAGTATAGCATCAGAATGTACTAATAAGAAGTGTAGCAAGAAACATTAACTTGGTAGCAGCATTGCTACGTGTTTAATGCTAGGTAACTTAGCCCGGCAGCTAACTAAGCAAGCTAGCTACCATTTCGGGGGACCGTTATGTTGAACAGAAATATTTGGAACTCACGCTTTAATGCGTTAAACAGTGTATTTGTGTGTATTACAGTGCAAAAAGCAATCATTTGAGATATGGCAGAAGGCTTACTGGCTCAATGTCCCCTCCTTCAACAAGGGCTTAATGCTACAACACACAATTAAAAAAGACCCCAGACACAAAGCAAGGGCCCTTAACCGTGGCCTTGAGTAGAAGCTTTTGTGATTAAACGCTTGTCATGACAGCTGCGGAGACCTACATGTGGTTTGCCCTCCAACCCCCTTCCCCCGTGTAATGGAATTCCTTATGCAGCGGAGCGTCTGTCGACAGGGGGAGCAGACTTCCATTGTGAGGGTTCCGTGCAGAGTGTTCCGTGCAGACGCATACACGCATGTTGATCCCGACGACCTGTCATTCATCTCTCCAACACCAGCTCCCCACCACAACACACCACCACAAACCCCTCAGTCTGGCCTGGGTCTGTGATGGAGCCTGCATGGGGACTGTGTGTGCGTGTGGGTGTTTGTGTGCATGTAAAGGGAGGTGTGGGGGTTACAGCCAGCTGGCCCAATGAAAAGCAATCCGACAACAGTCATTCAAGCTGCACATTCCTTTACGCTTCCCTTTACCAGTGACTGATGGTTGTGGGGTGAGTGGGGTGTGGTGGGGGGTGGGTGGGAGGGCAATGACAGCTCTGAAAGAACCGGGGAGAGCCGGGGGTGGAGAGGGGTATTAGATTGTCCTTAATTTAAGCCCCTGTACTCCTGCATCCCAGGAGGCAGTGGTGGACGGGGCAGCGGGGGCTGGAGGGGGGGTGAGGTGGGGGGGGTGAGGTGGGGGGTGAGGAGGGGGGTGAGGTGGGGGGGAACGGCAGCTGCCGGACAATAGAATCTCCGTGGTGCACACACTTCTCCTTTCACTGGCTCCTGGTGGAGGGTAACCTGACCCAGGGCCCTTCCCCTCTAACCTCTGACAAAGCAGGGCCCCCAGGACCCCCCTCTCTCTATACCCCCTCACTCCTCCTCTCTGTCTCTCTCTCTCTTTCCCTCTCCACCCTCTCTCTATACCCCCTCGCTCCTCCTTTCTGTCTCTCTCTCTTTCCCTCTCCCCCCTCTCTCTATACCCCCTCACTCCTCCTCTCTGTCTCTCTCTGTCTCTTTCCCTCTCCCCCCTCTCTCTATAACCCCTCACTCCTCCTTTCTGTCTCTCTCTCTTTCCCTCTCCCCCCTCTCTCTATACCCCCTCACTCCTCCTTTCTGTCTCTCTCTCTTTCCCTCTCCCCCCCTCTCTCTATACCCCCTCACTCCTCCTTTCTGTCTCTCTCCCTTTCCCTCTCCCCCCTCTCTCTATACCCCCTCACTCCTCCTTTCTGTCTCTCTCTCTTTCCCTCTCCCCCCTCTCTCTATACCCCCTCACTCCTCCTCTCTCTCTTTCCCTCTCCCCCCTCTCTCCTGCAGCAGCCGCCGCGACACAATGCCCATTGTCCCTGTGGAGGAGTGTCATGGAGGCCAGCTGTTGCTTGCTGAGAAGAGAGAACCCCCCCGACATGCGCCACCGTGTGATGAGGAATATCTGACGCATCTTGCCCTCCTGTGCCTCCAACTGCGTCTAAGATGCAGAGGATACCAAACACACCGTCTGTGCACCAACATGTCAGGGGAAAGGGCGTCACGTAATGCCAGACGATAACCACATCGAAAGTGTGATTGAGGATGATCTGTGTTACGACAGCGACGCTGACAGGCGTGTTTTGAGTTCTGAGACCAGCACGAGGATGTTCTATGTCTACACATGTACCTGCACTTTAGGAGATACTCCCAGAACTAGAGAGTGACAGGAGAGAGGGTGTTTTCTGTACCTGAGACTGATGCTGGTCTGCTGGTTCACCTGAGTGGTGCTGTTAGACCTCCTCAGGTTCTTGATGGAGCGAGAGCTTCCAAACCCAACGTCACTCTACGGATGAAACAGAGGTGGAAATCATAGCATGTCCAGATTGTATTAGGTTCTATTTGTCTATTGAATTCAATAAACTGAGACCACTGTGGCATATGTTGCCAGTTAGTACAGGTGGTTTATGAGAAAAGTTAGTTAGGGGCATTACACAAGCTGAATGACAAAGCATGCAGGATCTCACGTTTCAGAAAAACAACCAGGAATCTTTTTTGGGGGGGGGCTCACCAGTGTGTTTCGTTTGCCCCGGCCCTCGCTGGCCACCGTCACGGAGACAGAGCGGGTGAAGTGTTTGCCTGGAGAGGCGCTGCTGGGCCGGCGGGTCACAGAGAGCTGGGAACCAGCCAGGCTAAGGTCCAGGGCATCCCCTGCAAGGCCCATCTGGACGGACGAGGGGCTACGAGTGGTGTGCATCCTGACCTACCAGGTGACATCCATGTTATATCATTAGTCCTTCTCTCTGTTTTTATCTCTGTGTATATCTCTTTCTGTATTTCTCTTTCCCTCCGTCAGTTGAAATCAGGTGAAGCTCCACGGCTTGACCTGATAGCAAATCCCTTTCTTTTGTTGTTTTGTTTCCCCGGGCAACCGGCAAGAGTACACACCTTATGCTCTATTGGCAGTAGATGGATAATCTTTTTTTTACTATCGTTTAGTAAAGCCGCATTATCAATATTAGATTACACAAATATGACGCCGCTAGACGAGGCTGTTTACTTGAGCTTGACTACCTAAAAATGTAGGCCAACTATCTGTTATTGGGGCCGAGATAGAGATACATCGATTAACGTTAACTGAATCTGCTTTAACTACTGTGTAGCTAGACTAGCTACTGTAGGCCTACAACGTTGCCAAAGAGGCAGTTGGTCCAAAATGTGTCATTAATCACCTTTTAGTGCAACTTAGGATATCGACATCTGTCAATTGTGTTCAATTTAAAATTATACATTCAATTCTCTAATAAACTGACAAATTCGCTGGTTAGCTAGACTACCTACAATGTAAAAAATAAGAAGCTATACAAGCTTACCGTTCTCCTGTTTAGATTTCTGCTGATAACTCCAACTCCAGTTCAAGGCAATCTACCAAGCTCTCAAGACGGACACGGAGATGGCCAGCGAGTGTACAATAAATCTGAACGTAATGGGATGAACTAGTGATGTCTCCAATGTGAACAAGTTAGGTTAGCTAAGTGACTAAATAGCAAGAACACAGCAGGTGAAGACGTACATTACTGTACGCAGGAAAACTGCGTTAAAAATACGGTCTAAAACTGATACACTGAAACCTCAGTAAAACAGCCCTCATCTTTCTCCCCATCATGATATACTGAAAAATAAACGTTCACAACAAAGCGATACAAGTCCTGTGTTAGCCAATAAACCTTCGCCGACGCAATGTTCCTCATCCAAAATACCAACTAGGGAAAGAAGATAGTTCGACCACTGTCCTTGGTTTTCACTGCATGGTGTAAATATTCCGTTGAGTCAATAATAACGCGCAACATCTTCTCGTTAGCAACCAGCAAACAGAAGAACTCCTCCTCTTGAAGACTATGATTGGCTGTACAAACACAAGGACTTGCACAGCTATGTGATCTGATAGGTGGAGGGAAGGTGTCAGTAGCGGAGTGAGGCGTGGCTATAAATTGAGGTTTGGTTGACTTAGCAAAAGGGGTGTGTGTGTGATGACAGAAAATACCTATTTAGCAAAATAGTAGTTAAAATTATTTCGTTCATACATTCATAAATAGGTCAATTTAAAGTCAGTTTGTCAGTTTAAATACAAAGAGGCCATAGAAAAGTTTTTCCCAATATTATATTATTCCAATATTCATGAAGCAATTACAAATGACAACAAAGGAAATCAATTTAAGAATGTTTTGAACCTTGCTCTTTGCAACAACAAAAAAATACTTCAGTATACTTAAAACTAAAATAATAAATCAAGTTCACAGTTGAAAAAAACCTCAGGCTGCCTCTCTTTCAAATGTTGATTTGGTCACTTATCTAACATGGCTTTTACAATCAATAAGACTTTGTTAATTTGTGCAATAAAATCATCACAAAACAGATTAAAAATAACTAAAAAAAATAAAACACCAGCGTATAAAAAAACAGCAAAATTAAACAAAATTATCTTTTTATAAACTGCACGGCAATCCTCCATGCACTTGCTCCTTTGTTAAGGGTAAGCTCTTCCGGTAGCGATTCCAGTCCAGGCAGGGCTTTAAGGCTCTTCAAGTCCAGATGGTTCTCCATAGTGGACCTAATACTGCAGGCAGCAGGGAAGGAGGAGAAAGAGCAACAGTTAGTCTTGTGGTTCTATTGTTTCTCAACATTCCTATTCAGTCTCTGGCCAGCTGCTGGGTATATAGAGCTGACCTGTGCTGGCAGAGGTTGTATCACTTAAGCCCCTTTCCCCTGACAGATGGCTGCCTGCAGGGGTCACGCTCTGGCCCCTGGTCAAAACCACTCATCTCTTTAGGACACCCCCATGTTGTTGTTACCGAATACAAAAACATTCCTTTAAACATCAGAGTGGTGATGCCCCGAAATGGCACGCTTTCCAAATAGAGTATTCAAATCGATATGAAAACAGCTCGACAGTGACAACACTGCCAATCAAAGGATTTAAATTCTGTGTTAAAGATTTGTCCCCCTCACCCAAACACACACACACACCCGTACATACACCCACCCACCCACCCACACACACCCACCCACACACACACACACACCCACACACCCACCCACCCACCCACACACACACACCCACACACACACACACACACACACACACACACACACACAGACACACCACTCCATAGCCAGCACACACACAGTCTGCATGTGATTGCACGTGTTGCTAGTTGTGTTCGAGGGTCACAGGGGATACGAGAGGAGAAGGTTCGTACTCCCAGTGTGGTGGGTAAGCTTCTTGCGCAGCGCTGCCATTGGTCTTCAGCAGGAGAATCTCATGCAGCTCCAGGGAGAAGGTCTCCACATCTGTGACGGCGAGGAAAACCCCCAGCTCTCTCTTCTCTTCGTCGGACAGCTCTTCCTGGAACTCGGGCGGGAGTTTCTGAAATGGGTCCTACACACAGCAAAGACACTCAAATGAACCAAATGATATCTCCAAATCAAACATAATTATACATGTCATGACAATCATCACCACCTGTTAAGATAAGGAGACCTAACGATACGATTCAATTGAGTCGGGATATCTGTTTTTCTTGTTTTGGCTCCACGTTTGGTATGCCATGTCTGGCGACACACTTTCTCCAGATTTACAACCCTGGGGGGTTGGGCTGATGTGCTTGTAGGGGGTCAATTACTGGTGGGTGCACAGGGTCAGAGGTCATCTGGGGTCGACTGGGTGAGAGGGTTGACCTAACCACAAACTGAAAGTGCTCCCAGAGGGTGAACAACAGAACGTTTTAGAACCGCAGAGCTTTTGTGTTTCCTTCAGGAGCGGCTCTGACTTTGCCCACAATCATAGTTCCTGATTAGAGTTTGTTCATCAGAGATCCGGAGAGAGGCGGCTCATACGAACCTGCCCAGTGTTCAGCAGGAGCTCAGACTTCCAGCTGGTGAGAAGCTGCCAGGTGAAGAGGCTCTGCCCCAGCCTGCTCTCCCCTAGGGCCTAAGAGGACCACGTTCATCCAAACACCTTCCATGAGTATCTCAAGCTTTTTAATGAGTTATGTCGATCACAACAGCATCTCGGGAGGGAGAACCCCTACCTTCTTGACACTGCCGGAGATCTGTGGGCCCATCTTGAGGGTGTCTGTGAGGTAGGTCAGGAGCGAGTCCCCAGGCTTCCCGCCCATCTTCCCCAGGAAGCGCAGACCGATCTCCAGGGCGAACACGGCGTCGCACACGTCGGTGTACGAGCGCAGGCCGGATCTGATGGCCCCGCTCACCGAACCCTTCAGAGGCTCCTGTGACAGGGACAGAACAACTGCTAACGGAGCGCGCTCAGTGGAGCCTGGCAGGGCAAACCTCTCCCAGTTCATGGAAAAAGAGTGGTAAACGGGTTGAGGAATTTGACCTCCAGATAAATGTCCCTTTTCAAGTCCCATAGGAGAACCACTGTGTTAACCCGGGCTGTTGCAGAACATGTGGGTCCAGAGTATGAAATCAGTGGTCGCAAGTGTGTATAAAAAAAAAAAAACGTAACATCTACTAATGTACATTTCTGCTTACCTGAGGAATGTTATCTCTGACCTCCGTTAAAACCACTGAGAAGTCTTGCAGATGTCTTTTTAAGTATTTCGAAGTGTCCTGATAAGGAAAGAGACGTAGTTCAGACAACGTGAATAGCTTTAGTTGTGTCCTGGGAATGTATTTAGCTTGGAGTTTATGAACTTATTCCTGTTTCTCACCGCTTTTATAAGGGGCTTCCCAGTCACATGGCTGCGTGCCAGTTGAGCCTGTATACCCCGCAGGTTGTAACTGCAGTCAGCCGCCCTGCCTTTCCTCAAGGTGTAGTGGCAGTGAGCCAACACTAGGGGCAGCAGCTCTCTCTCTGGATGGCACAGGGTCAACTGAGTCTCTGATACTCCCTCCAGGGGAACACTGTAGTCACTGCTGCCAGAGAGAGCAAATATGTCGAAAACCAAACCTCAAGTCTGTTTAAAAATCAAATTAATAGAATTTTTATGGCCCTTTTTTTTTTTTTTTTTACAATTAATGTCAAACATTGGCTTCACATACACCCATAGAACTGCACATAAACCTTCAAGGAAGACGAGGAAAAAACTAGAGGGAAAAAAAACTAAACTGTTAATATCAAAAACTCTTAATATGATTTTAAACGGTTTTGGAACTTTTTGGAGCCTCACCCATGGTCCAGATGACTGAGTCGCCGCGCCTCACTGACCAGGCTGTTGTGAGTCTGGGACAGGAAGTTCAGTAAGACTTGCAGACAGGACCCTGGGCCGTGTCGGCATGGCGACAAAAACTCCCCAGAGCTGTCCATCGTTAGCTCCTTCTCACACAACTGGGGGGCCACGCCCAGATCTGCTGCTCGTTACACACACAAACACACACACACACACACACATAGGAAAGACAGGTTAGGACACATATATGGTAAATCTATTCCCCGTGACACACACACACAGGTCAGGACATACCATGTAGGGCGGTAAATCTTCATCTGTGTGCGTGTGTGTTCATGAAACACAGACACAGACGCACACACACACACACACGCACACAGACGCACACACAGACACACACACACACATACAGGACAGTAAATCTGCTTCTTATGTCTGACGCACACAGGTCAGGAGGAACTCAGCCAGGTCACTTTCAGCAGCCGTTTACAGCCGGGGGTACCAGGGGTACTGGGGGTACCGGGGGCAGACAGAGCCTCCTCCACGTGGAGGTACTTACAGTTGTTGGCCACCTCCATCCGGAGAGAGTTCCACACTTCTGTGAAGATCTGCACCCGGGCGAGCAACCCTTTCTTCTGGGGACCTACAGCAGCAGCCACAAGATCAGATCTCATTTTATTCTTCCAAAGGACATTTGTCTTGGACACGTACAGTGCAGTATCTACTGTTTGAATACAAATAACACCTACACAAAGTACATATGCAGGCTGTCTCCGATACACATGCGCACACACACACTACCTACAGTACACACACCATCAACCAACTGCACACTGCCCGTCACACAACACACCCGTAATCAACCACAAAACAACCCAATATCACAATTAACTCTTCATTTCCCACACTGTGTTGATCTCCAGTGTACATACCTGCTGGGATCTGCTGCAGTAGCTGAGCAATGGTCTGATTGGTCAGGTCTGCAGACGGTGGAAACACAAGCAGTAGGTCAGACTGCAACGCTGCCAACGCTGGAAGGTGATGTAGCTGCCTCACACACTGCACCTACAACACACACACACACACACATGCTTACACAGGGCATCTTCTGTGACACCACAACGTACAATATACAGTAAATTGTAATGTATCACAATATAGAATAGTTTGGGGTCACAAATCATCAAATAAGAAAAGAGAATCGGTTGGGGTACCTTCCTGAGGAGAAGTGCCAGCAGGGGCACTGTGGTGCGTTTCTGGGCCTGGCCCACCAGCTGGGAGAAGCGCTCCACGGTCAGGCTCTCTGGAAGACTCCAGAAGGAGGAGTGGTGCGTGGGGCAGTCTGAGGGCAGGTTCAGCAGGGGCAGCAGGGACCGGGGGTCTGAGTAGAGGAGCTTCATCAGAGGGCTTCCTCCCAGCCTGTCGTCAGCACTAATCTGGTGCTGGGCCTTCGTCAGCTTGGCCCTCAGGTGCTGTCGACACAAACCAGAACGCCGCAACCGTCAAAGTGATGATAACACTGAAGTGTTTATGTACTGTAAGTTCATCTCATGACCTTGTTTTTTTTTTTTTTACTTGCCAACACTTGGCGAGTAAAATGTAGAATTTGGGTGTTGAATGGACACATTTGCTGTGAGGGCTCCATAGAAAAACATGTGGCTCCATAGAAAAACAGGGTCTTATCTGAGAGCTGTGTGACAGTGTGTTACCTGGATGACTGGGTCGATGGCTGCCTCACAGACCAGCCTCTCCCATTGCTCCCGGCCACGTCTGGAGGACAGGTCCGGCCTCGCATGGCGAGACGCTGTGTCAAATTCAAGGAGAGGGTGTCAGATCAAATCTGACATCACTCTATAAGGACACTGTGGATACCAAGTAAAAACAGATTTTACCAGCAGTGGGGAACTCTAGACAAGTGTTCAGGACCAGGTGAAGCGTGACAGCGGTGTCGTCCATGTTCTGATCCAGTACACTTCCCAGCTCGTTCATGTCCTTCTCAAGGTGCCTCCACAGGAACTCTCTGACGTCTCCCACATGCGGGTGTATCATTCTGCTGACTCCCTACAATGAATGAGGTGAAGACAGGTTCATCATCACAGCATACTGTAACATCACAACACTGTCATATACAGCAAGGGTCTAAATTATGTTTATATTATTATACAAAATATCATTTCAACATGTAGTTTACTGGAGGGGGAGAACAAGCCTCACCTGGTGGTTCATGACGGCTCCTTGGAACATGGCTAGATGGGTGAGCAGTCGTAGTATTCTGGACTGGGCAGGTGACAGGTTCCTCTCTGGGGCTTCAATCCTTGTCCTGGCATCCCCCAGAATGTGTCCGGTCCTTGTCCTATCCTTTACACTACGTTTACACAGGTACTCATGAACTCTCAAGAAAACAAGGCTGATTAAAGACTGCTTTGAGACAACTTCCCAAACTAAAGTTTACATTTAAGTGCCAAACCTGGATCCAGCCATGGTGAATCCAGAAACCGGTTTGTGATTCATGCCTCCCACTGGCTCCCCACAGTCAGGGCATTTGGATGTTGCCACAGGTTTACCACACTGTGCAAAACAAGAACATCAAACATTTACAGAAAACTTAAGCATGATAACATATGTTGTCCTTATGTTTGAAAATAAGAATTTGGTTTAAACTGAATTAAGTAATCTCTCACCTCCCCAACAAAACACGCATGGTCGTTGATACAATCTACAATTTGAAAAGAAACATGATAATCGTTGCTGCGGTACATTTTGAAAACAAAACAATACAAATGAGAAAATTACAAATACAGGTAATTTCGCCAACAAACAAAAGAGTTACTCACAGTACATCTGCATCTTTCCCTGTCCAACCATCCACTGCAGAGCTTCACTGGTGTGATCGTCAGGCATGGTGGGCAGGAAGGAGACCTGCAGATCAACACGATGTTTACATACTGAATCCTTCTCCAGACTATGTAGTGCTGACAGCTAGCCCATAGAAGAAGGCCTTACCGTCATACTCTGAGGCTGGGAGGAGATCTGCTGTAGAGGAGCCAGGAGTGGGTTCCCAGTGAGGAGCACAGCACCTGCATGGACCAACAGCTCCACCAGGATGCGCCGCTGAGGAGTTAAAGCCTGGCTGATTTGAACAGGGGAGTTCAACCCACCAATCCGATTGGATAGCAGCGATATGCAGAACGCCCTGGCTTCTTCTGTATTCACTACTTTTTTCAGGAAGTCCTCGAGCATTTTTGTTTCCTGGTGCATACAAACAACAATTTGAAGAGCAGTGCATAGACATATCTGTATCCTCTGCCAATAGCGGCCCAGTCGCGAGTAGTTACCTGTGGAGTGGGACGTATGTTTGCTTTGCGAGACGCCAAGCGACAGGTGACCTGTCTGAACAAGGCCAACACCAGGTGTACCAAGGGTGAGGGAGTAACACCTCCATGTTTCTGGGGAGGAGAAACAGACAGACTAGGGATACTCAAAGAAAGAAATTTGATAACCGTTGCTCGAGTGTCAACAAACAAAACGAAAACACTTTGAATTCAAGAATACCGGCTGTACCTACATGACTGGCGGCTATAACGACACAGAATACCGGCTGTACCTACATGATTGGCGGCTATAACGACACAGAATACCGGCTGTACCTACATGACTGGCGGCTATAACGACACAGAATACCGGCTGTACCTACATGACTGGCGGCTATAACGACACAGAATACCGGCTGTACCTACATGACTGGCGGCTATAACGACACAGAATACCGGCTGTACCTACATGACTGGCGGCTATAACGACACAGAATACCGGCTGTACCTACATGACTGACGGCTATAACGACACAGAATACCGGCTGTACCTACATGACTGGCGGCTATAACGACACAGAATACCGGCTGTACCTACATGACTGACGGCTGTAACGACACAGAAATACAATACAACAGTGATTTGGCAGCTGCTCATCTATGAAATCGGGGATTGCCAAAGTAGCAGAAAGTCGCTACATACAACTTTTGTGTCACTAGGGAAGGTGAAGTTGCTAAATCTAGACAAGCGACTAGCTAAATTGGCAACACTGTTTAACCGATAGTATTAACCGGTAAAAATATGTAGGCTACAGTGTCAATTATGAGCATCCATAATACAGATCACAGTTAAAATCCCTTAGGGGATGATCCCTATACTGTAGAGCTGTAGGCCTACGTAGATGTCCTGGTTCTGACCTGCAGTTCTGTGATGAGCGGATCCGGGCTGTTCTCCAGCAGGGCCATGGCCACCCCATCCCTCAGTGCCTGGTACGCCGGCCCACAGCACAGGAACCGGTCCACCTCCTCTGGAATCATTCGCTACAAAGCAACCAGTCAGCACGTAAGAAGACTTTACTTTTAACAAGCTTTTCCTTGCGCCTAAAACCTAATGTCAGTTTAAAGGTTTTTATCTTTTTTTTCAAGACGGTATGTTCACCATACATCCTATGGTGAGCACGTGGAGACACAAATAGAAGCAAATGCCATCCTATGGTGGTATGTGAGGGGCGGAGATGTACCTGCAGCCTGAGGACTTCTGGGGGAAACACCCATGCCCACCGGGGGGTGTTCATCACGCCCAGCACACAGTCCAACCCAGCCTGCTTGTTGAGCGCTCGGAGCAGGTACACTCTGTACCAGTCGTTGCCACAGTAGTCACACACTGCCTCCACCTGCCCCAGATACTCCACCACCTCTCCAGACCAACCCGAATCAACTGAGGGGAAAACGGAACGCATGGGATATTACAAAACTGTCTGACGTCAGATCAAAATAGATTTTCTTGAAAGGTAAATGACTGTCTGCCATTTGTCGAGGCTGCATTTCATCTGTTAAGTTCTCCTCACCCTGGGACTGGGCTGTGGCTCTCTGTAGCAGTGTGGCAGCCGTGGCCAGGCACAGTCTCAGGCGAGCCATGGTCAGCAGAAACTCTGCTGGGTCTTCCTGCCGTCCCGGGGTCTGCTTCCTGGCTACCCTGCCCAAGAACCTGGCCTCCTCCTGTAGGCTCTTCTGCTGCTTTCTGCCCTCCTCCAATCCTCTCCCTCCTCCTGGACAGTGGAGGGAGTCCTAGAACAAACCAACAACAAGACATAACTCATATCCAGTGTGTCAGGGGGTGATGAATCTGGAATGTGGGAGAGTTAGGAGGAGACCGTTACCTGGAAACAGTTGACAAAGAGCAGGTAAAGCTCAGTCCGGTCTTCACGGTTCATGATGTTCTCTTCCAGGTTCCGGAGGTAGGACTGGATGTGACCTTTCACCTGCTCAAAACTGAGACAAAAACCAGTAAACAACACAAAATAACGCACAGAAATAACACAAAATTACACAGAAAAAGTTATTTGTGTGCGCGTGTTTGTGTATGTTCTAGTGTCCTGGTTTACCTGTACTGTAGCAGGAGTTTAGGCAGCACCGAGCGGACCACTGGGCTGTTATCGACGCACTCCAAGAAGGGAGTGAGTTGTCTGGTCTTGTATACATCCCCTACAACCCAACAGCCACAACCACCACTCCATCAACCACAACTACACCAACCACAACAACCAAAACAACCACATCCGCCAAATCAACACATTACTGTAACATCAACGGCAGCAGTGGCGGTTCTAGACAAATTTTACTGGGGGGGCCAAGGGGGGCCCAGTGTTTAATCAGAGGGGCACATTAAAAAACAGAAACAAATGATATTTAAACATTAAATACTTGTTTTTGCTTTACATTAAAATCATACAAACTGCTTTTATTTTTATTCAGTCAGCTCAGGGGGCCACAGGGGGGGCCAGGGACATTTTAACAGGGGCACTGGCCCCTGTAGGCCCCCGTGTAGAACCGCCCCTGAACGGCAGCCTTTAGTCACGTTATGTAGACGTGGTGTTAAGGTCGCCTCACCCTGTGCAAAGATGAGCAGGGAGAAGAGCAGCTCGATCAATCCTTCTCCGGGCTTGTCCCCATCAAATAAGCAGAACCTGGACACCACCTCCAGGAAGAAGGAGTTGCAGCAGCCCCTGACCTCTGCATGCTGCTGCAGCGCTGCCCTGGGACAGCACAGTGATCCAGCACAACACAGTCACACACTGAATAAGCCACTGGAACATCTATTGTTGTTGGGTTTATTTTATGGTATTTCTGCCTATATTTTCTTATTTCTGATAGAGATAGTGGGTTTGGAGAAGACAGAAAATGTGGGTATAGAGAGGGAGAGAGAGAGAGAGAGAGAGAGAGAGAGAGAGAGGGATAGAGAGAGAGAGGGATAGAGAGAGAGAGAAAGAGAGAGAGGGATAGAGAGAGAGAGAGAGAGAGAGAGAGAGAGAGAGAGAGAGAGGGGTAGAGAGAGAGAGAGAGAGAGAGAGAGAGAGAGAGAGAGAGAGAGAGAGAGCGAGAGAGAGAGAGAGAGAGAGAGAGAGAGAGAGAGAGAGAGAGAGAGAGAGAGAGAGAGAGGATGACAGGCAGTAGAGGGCCTGGGATGGATTCGAACTATCAATCGGGAGGACATTTCCCACATACACCTTACTCTTCAGCATCTAAGTCAATTCAATTCAGTGACATAATCAAAGACACAAATCCCAATACACGTTTAACTTACTTGATGTTCTCAGAAGTGTTAGGCTGGAAGTTAGGTGGAATCACTTCCCTACACTTGGGACAAAAACGCCTGTCGGCCTGAATGCTTCTCTGGAGGCAGGGTAGACAGAAGACGTGTCCACAGGGCAAGACGGAGGGATCTTTGAGCTCAGACAGGCACACTGGGCAATGAATGCCAAACCTGCAGAAGCAAATATGATGATAATACACCTTCCACCTCACGGTACATTAGGCATTAATGTGACAGACATTTGATTAATTTATTTGTTGACACTTTAGATCCAGGTGTTTGTTTTAAGCGTTAATAAGGCCCTTATTCCATTAACTAACGCTTATCGCATCTTACGATAACACTAACCCTTACCCTAGACCTAACCCTATCTAATAACAGTATAAAACACTTGGTCTTACTAACATAAATGTGTGTTATTAAGCATCTGATAAGGGCCTTTATTACCTATACACCATCGCTTATTACAAGAACCTAGATCTAAGATGTATATTGTATTGGGAGAGAGGATCTGACCTTAGGTCCTTGCTGATGCACTCCTCGTGATAGAAGTTGAGGATGCGCATGAGCTGCTGCAGTGTGCCCACGCTTCTCAGATCAGGGGAGTCCTGCATCAGCTGGGAGGACAACATCAACAACTTAAACATCCATTTTACATCCCAAACCCAGAGGTACTTTCAACGTCAATCCTCTAAAACTTACTTTTTGGAGAAGTTTGCAGTGTTTGAGAGCCAGCTCCTTCAATCTATCGTCCCTCTGTTTAGCCTCAAACATAACCTGCTGGATGAACGCCGCCACGACCAGCATCCCACTCCATATCGACCTTCCAGAAGAAAAGTCGCAAGTCGTTGAGCGGCAGATCCCTGTTTGTGTGTCTGGTCTTAGTGTGTTAAGTATAGGGACTACCTGATGGAGTCCAAGTGCTGGCGACAGCTGGGGCTGCAGAGTGCTCTGTACTTCTGGCCAAAAGCTCGATCTAGACACGGCTGAAGGAGCTCCACTTGGCGCAGGAAGGCTTCACATTCTTCAAAGGAGCTCACAACCTGGAGCTTGGTCCTCTCTACACAGATACCAAGAGCCAAAATGTCCTCGCTCTGCCAGAAAACAAGGTTTAATCACACTGGACAACATTCTCAGTACACGACTGGAAGTAGACAGGCTAGGTATTGTTGTCACCATTTCTGAAGGCTCCGTCTTTGAGCCCTGCTGTACGATCTGTGAGGCTAGGAGAGGCTGGAGAGGCTGGAGAGGCTGGAGAAGCAGGATGTGGGAGAGAGTGTCAAGGCGAGGGGTGTAGTGTCGGGCTGCAGCCATGACCCAGGCAGGGGAGAGGTCAGGGGTCACGTTCATGTTCCGCTGAAGGTCAGCCACGCATCCCAGCATTGCCTTTGTGAACAACTGACAAAGGATAGAGGAAATGTAATATTTTCCCAAAACTGTTTAGGAAGTTTTGAAAGGTTAAATAAAAAATCTTAAAAACTGTTTCACCCCAAAAAATTTTACAAAATATATATTAAAAAAAGCACACACAAAAAATCGTCTTCAACCTTTCAAAACTTTTTTCCAAAACTTTTAAGGAGTGAAAGTAAAAAAAAATATATAGATAGTGAATTTAAGTTGAAAAATCTACACTCTTACACCTTACACTTGCATATGAAATATCCATGAAAAATGTAATTTATTGATCTGCACCTTTAACTCATCCTCAGACTTGATCTGGAAGGAGAGAAGCAGGAAGTCACAGAGGTAGCGATGGCCATACTCAGACTGTTCCTGGTCTGAGAGCGCCTGCAGATAGCTGCCCAGCCTACTGTTAGTGACACTGCTCACAAACTGCAGAATCCGATGATAGCTGCTATTCTCCTTGGTTGCTAAGAGAAGTGAGGGACAGACCAATTTTGATACGATCGCACAACTCACACTCCTGTCGTATCTACGCAAATACGCAAATCTGAATTGTTAGTCGGTATTTACCTGGTACAAACTCTGACTCCTCTAACAGGCTGTGGAAGTTCATTCTGATTAGCCAGCTGAAGGGGGCAGCAGCAGGATGTCCCTGAACACCCAACAGTAAGTCGTGTTGCACCGGCACCTCTTGATCGCTACCACTACAACAGGACAGTAAGATAACAGTAACATAAATGGCCAGATTGAGGGAAAAGTCACCAAAATAAATCTCCTCATATTCAATAGATCACCTGGAACTGTGAAGAGTGACGAAATCTAGAATCTGTTTGTCTTCCAGAATGTTGAGCCACAGCTGGGTCAGTCCTGGGCTCAGCCCAGCACAGAAGAGGAGGTCGAGGTTGGCGTTCCGATCCAACATTTCCACAAACCCAGCCAGAAGTGGAGTCAGGGTGGACTGTAGACGACGCCACAATGTATGTCTGAAGATGTGGAAACGAACAGAGCACAACTCCAATTATGCACCGTTCATGTGATGTAATTCCCTCTGTCAGTAGCTTTTAAACTCTACCTTAAAGTTCCTCCTTCCTGGAGAGACTGGCTTTTCTTGGCTTCTATGTTGACCCACTCCCCTGGTTGTGGCATCAGTTCTTCCCTCTGAGCCAAGACTCCTGCTAGTCTTGCAAGCAGCACCTCCTGGAAGCGGGCTGTTTTAACGGAAAAATATACAAATATAAAATGTATACAAACTTTTACTGGAAATCAAAGACTATCCATCGCATCTTTGTATTAGTACCACAGCTGCAAAAGGCAATTGTGTTTACCTCCTATGTCCGCTTGATCGTCTCCCAGCAGAGCCAGGAGTATGTGCATGCGCTTCATGCTTCTGGAGGTCATGCCAGTGGGTTCTCTTAACAGACCCACGGCCTTCTGGACGCAGGACCTCACCAGGGATAGACCATGAAGGTATGCAGTCTCCGCCTGTACCTGCACATGACCACACAGCTCACTGGCTCTCTCACTTATATTAATGACTATTGGTAAGGACTAAAACAACAATTTTTGTAAAGAATCCATTTTCAGATTGTGAAATGATTAAAGATGAGGAAGATGGCATACACGAATGCAGTCACTTACTTTTACCTTTTGGACATTCTCACAGTCATTTACTGCAGTCAGAAGTTTGCTGATAGACGTTCCACAGAAAAGGGAAAGGTTCAAGCTCATGTCGTCTGTGTCCCGTAGGTCATCAATATGCACAGAGTGCCAAACTCCTACATAAACAACATACCCAACACTTTATTGTTGTATGATACAAACATCCATACCGAAAAAAATGCATTTCATCTGTCAGTTACCCACCTCCTTGGAAACCAATGTACTTAGATCGCCTTGGAATCCGGGACAGCTTGGTGATGAAAACCACAATGCTGTTCTGATCTGATTTGGCAGTGATCAAGTAGTTCATGGTGCAGTACCTGTAAACAAAGTTGGAAGGTTTCAGAAACACTGATGTATGGATTGTAAATGTATATGTAAATGTGTATCGTTACAATGATTGTCAATTTAGCCTCTTGACTTGAAGTATACTTTGCTGATGCAATGAGTTCTCCACTGCAGTGGGATTCCTCTATGTCCATTTGAATAAAAAGAATGTGGCCAGCATCTCGTAGGAAACCCCTGAAAAAGCCAAGTGTTTGAGAAATGTATAAAAATACATTTGAACGAAAATACATATTTTTCTTATATTATATCAAGGAGAGTTACTCTACCCAATCTTGCTGCTGAAGGATAGTTCTGTGTCAAATTGGTGAAGGGAGAGCAGGAGAAGTCTCTGGTTGTCCAAACCCAGAGCACTAGCCAACCCTCTCACATCCGATTTGGTTAGCAAGCTGGAGAATGTAGTGACCTAATGAAGACAGAAATGGTGAGTAATGCTGGAAACCTGAAAGAAGCCTGAAAACAACAAATGGTTTAATAGGCGAGAGATGTGTGGTCTGTTTCTTACCTCTACAAACCTGCTGGAATCGTTCATTTGACTCAAGTAGACCTCCATGAAATCTCTGAGAGAGCGATGCTGCTGCTGGTGGAAGTACATTTTCTGAAGCCTCTCTTTCTCCTGATTACTTAAGTCTGAGTACTTAAGCCTCAACACTGAGTCTGGTGTGGCACAATTCAACATGAAACCCTTGGCTGATTCAAAGAGCTCGTCTTCCTGGTCAGTATGCTTAATTGGGTTTTCAATCTCAAGTTCTTCTTCATTCAAATCTATTTCCATGCCTACTTCATCCCCTTCTCTGTCTGTGCATGTTTGTTGCTCTGGATCGTCATCATCTAACATGTCCATGTCCTCAATCTTCTCCACCAACACATCCTTCTGCTCCTCATGATCACTGTTTACATCCTGTTGACGTCTGTTGGCAACTTCCTCATTAGCTTCAACCTCTTCCAAGGGATCAGTTTCGGAATCCTCTAGATGCGGATGTACATCTCCATCTTCCGTTTGTTGCTCCCTCCACTCTAGAGCTTGCAGGAGTGCACTTGCACAGGCGTCCCCATGGAAGCCAATGAACACGTCAGAAAGCTGGAAATTCTCAGAATCCCCACCTGAGAATTCTTGCATCCACTGCTTGAGTTTGGCCAGGACCCTGCACTGCCCAGGGGTCAGGTCTGTGCTCCGGTCAACTCTGTGCTTCTCCAGCCTGTTGATGAGGGGCACAGGGAACTGCTCATAAACCTTTTTTTGGTCCTCTATGACCACCAGCCTGAAGTCCTTGTGGACCCGACACTTGACCCTGTGGGAACCCAGGCCCAGATCCACATACTGCTGTCCACTGTAGTAAACGTAGTACTGATTCAAGGCATCGTAGAGGCTCTCGTAAAGATTTTGCATGTTCAGAAGGATTACAGTGCGACCTGTCTCCATGCAGCTTTTCACCCGGTTGACATTTCGGCAGATTTGAGCATACTCCTGGTCCTTGGGAAAGCCGGAGCCAAACACAATCTCAGGGGATGCGTAGTGTCCTTTGGAAAAGACTCGTTGCTGCAGAATATGTAGGGCTGCATTGTTAGTGGTCAGTAAAAGAAGGTACCGACTCTCTTGCTTATTGCCACAGTCGAGATTCTGTTCAACCATCTGCAGAGTGCTTGGCATGGGTACATCTCTGTGGTTCTGAAAGATGTCTTTGAAGAAAATGAGTGGATCAAAACCTTCGGGCTGTCCACTGAAATTGCGCAAGATGGCTTCTGCCAGCTGGCTGTCATCTGGCTCTCGTCCTGTACATTTGACAGTGGCAAAGAGCATTTTCACCAGACTGTAGTAATCACGGAGGCCAAAGAACTGATTTTTCTTTGTCTGATCACAAATTTCCAAGAAGTCCTTGGCCAGTTGAGGGAAGAGATGTTTGATTTTTAGAAGAACGGGTGAGGAAGACGAGCAGATCCCTTTTGCAGTTTCCACCAGCTCATTTTCACTGGGATCCCATCGGGACAGGAAAATGCCCCTATTCATCTTTGCTGGGTCCAAGGCCCAATTGGAGATCCCAACAAATCCAACTTTCATGTGTGGGTCAGGCCTTTCATTGTCAATGCAGCCATCTTCCAAGAGTGGATGAAGGGTCTTCAGTGGCATCTGTGGTGAGTCCTCAGCAAGCCCTATCTCATCTAGAACCACCACTGACACATACTCGTCCATGTTCTGGTCCTTCTGAAAACGAGCACAATTCTGAAAAGTTCCAATGATTCCTTCGGGGCTGGAGTGAGGACTGCACTGAAAGGAGACCATGTGAACCTGTTTGAGCTTCTGGAAGAGTCTGCAGTTAGATCTATGGCCCTTCATGGCTTCGTCTACCACTGTCTTAGCAAGGGATTTCGAGCTCCCTGGCTTGCCAACCAGGAAGAGAGGAATCTTGAGTTCAATGCAGACCACCATTAGGAACACATTCTCTTTCAGGGCTATGTTCTTAGCCACTGTGTCTCTCGTCTCGATGTTCTTGAGGAATAAGTCTTGGCATGAGGAAATCTCAAGTTGCAGTGATTCTGCCGAATTAAGTGTGCTTGGAAAGTGTTTGCTGATTGATGACAGATAGTGATCCTGTGAAGAAAGAGATGGGTAGTAGCACACACCTACTGCCAGTGCTAAACACTTCCATGTCTTCTGAACACTGCCGAGTTCACGGAAATCTGAGAAAATATGTTCACTGAGGAGGTAAAACCACACCAGCACCTGCATGGACCTCTCCACATCTCGGAGGCTGACAAAGCTGCACTCGTTCTTTCTGCTGCGCATGTATGACTGAGAGGTCGCAAGAACCATTGATATTCCTCTGAAGCATTCATCAGGTAAACCATGATCCTTTACCTTCTTCGAGACAATCTGTTTAATGTAGGAAAACTCTGTTGCATCGCTCAGCTGGCCAAAGTCCCAAACTAATGGAACCATGCTTGGAGGCAACGGATGGACTCTGTAAACAAGCTGCCTCAAAGGGACTTTGCCAAGCCGGTCCTGTGTTTCCTCTGCTTTCACTCTGTATCCTAACCCAGCGCGTTCCAAACGTTCTACCATTTCAGGGGTATGTCTCCGATAAGGATTGCAGGCGGCGATTATTTTCAAGCCAGTGTCTGTCTTCAAAGGATGTCCTTCCACAGTCTTGTCACACAAGACTTCTTTGATCGCAAAGATCGATTCCGTGGTGTTGGCCTCATCAAAGAATAGAATCGTGTCCAGTTTGTGGTTTCTGTGGTTCCTTTGAGCTTGTGTTTCTGCTTCCCTCACCTTTCTGTAGATCATCTCAGCTGTGGTTCCTCCGTGAACTTTGATCAGTTTCAAGTTTTCCACATTTCTTCCCTCTCTCTGCAGATCACAGAGGAAGCGGACCAATCTGGTTTTACCACAGCCAGTTTCACCCATGATGATGACTGGAATCCCACAACGGAATCTCATTTGAATGGCTAACATCTTCATCACGTTATCAGCAGTAAGCTCATAAGTTGGGTCTGGGTCAAATTCTCCCATGATTCCCTTCTGGGCACCAACAACACGAGAGATTCTCTTGATCTTCTCTGTTCGCGCCAAACTGTCAAACTCCTCTGTGAGGGATATTTTCTGCTGTTGAAGGCCCTCAAACAGTTTGGATGTCATCACGTCTCCCATTAGCACCCGGTGGCTTTGGGGATCAACTGCATTGAAAGTGTTTCCTCTGGGATTCTTTTGCACATGAAAGCCAAGGAAAGACATTGAGAATCTGTCGGCATTGAAGAAAATGTATGGGTGAGACTGATGTTCCCAGCGTTTCCGAATTGTCAGACAGGACAGAAGATCATCTTCTGGGTTGCTCTCGAAAAAAGGACAAGGGCTTTGGTCAGAGGTGTTCAAAGACGGAGAGGAAAAATCCCGAGCCATTTCAATCATGAACTTGACGATGAAGTTCTTGAAACCTGGTAGATGATCAGCAAGGAAGTCAGGGTCACAGAATACTGAATCTTCGCAGTTTTTCAGCTGCACGTTGAGGAACCAGGTGAAGTTCTTCAATTCAGCCCAAGAGGGATCTTTTATTGAACAATTTGACAAAAGGTGATGCAGACAGTCAATCGGATCTCCCTCTCTGGATCCTTCAGGATACTTAAAATGATCAAGGTTCTCATTCCTGTTGTAGCGCTTTAGGAATTGGTAGGGTCTCTGAATTGCTTCACTGGCAAATTCCTGCTCATCCATCAATGGTTCGTGTGTTCTCGTGTTGCCATGTTTAGAAAGCAACAGGGTTTTCACCTCCAGTGGTGGTCTGCATTGAATGGTGGGTAAAATGTCAAGAAGTCCGATTCTCATCTGTAAAGACAAGCATGATTAAATCATTCAATAAATCATTTTACGTTTACTTTATATATTTTTGTTTAGCGGGTAGATGTAATTGGGAATACAATACAAGTGATATACCTCCTTT
Source organism: Hypomesus transpacificus (assembly GCF_021917145.1). Lineage (NCBI taxonomy): Eukaryota > Metazoa > Chordata > Actinopteri > Osmeriformes > Osmeridae > Hypomesus > Hypomesus transpacificus. Next base: position 7,344,345 of record NC_061072.1, read on the forward strand.
TTTTGTGATTGAGTATGAAGAGCTGGTCTCAAAGTCTCAACAACAATGAGGTGTGCTGAATTTCTCCTCCACAACATTCCCTGGCTATCATGCAAACAGCCCAGCACCAAGAGAGCAAAGAGGAATTCCTCAAGTCCAGAGCTAACCTGAAAATGACCAAAACAAACACATCATGGATACTAAACGCAACACATATCAATCCATGCATCAGATAAACAAACATTTGTCAAATGGAAGAGAGAAGGACACTGTCATACACTTACTGCAGCTGTATCAATGTGTAGCAAGACAGGATCATGTTCTCTCAGAGTAGCCAGTCTCTCCGACAGGGTTTTTAGGAAAGAGTCCAGGTCGATCTGTGGCTCTATCAGACGTATTCTAACGTGTCGGGCGTTTGTAGATCTCTGCCTGAATTTCTCAAACAAGCGTTCAACATAAAGGGATTTTCCTGTGGAAACAACAGCAGAAAAATGCTGTGAAAATGTACCAACAACATTCTAAACAGTACATAGTCACTAGAATCTGACACTTGTTTCCACTTACCAACTGAAGGACGGGTAGATGACACCACCCAGACTGACAGGTTGCCTGGATACGCAAGTGGGGCAGAGCTGTGCCGCACCGGAACAGTAAAGTGGTGATGAAGATATCTCTTGGCATCTTCTGTGGTTAAGACAACTCCTGCCTGCACTTTGTGGTTGCTGAAGAACGAAGGGACGTAAGTGTGCTGGTGTATCACTGGGCTGACTATCACCAGGCGGTAATGAGCTCCTGCGCTTCTCTCCAGGGTCTCGAAATGCTCCCCTAGAGCCACACTGACATCATAGCCCAGCATCCCCGGGTTCACAAGCGTGTAGATCCTCTGCTGGCTGCATGTGACACCTTGTCCCAGGGCCCGACGGAGGAAGATTTCCACCTGCTCCTCAGTGGTCTCGTTTTGGCAAACCAGCACCTCATCAGTAGAGGGCATTGGCTTCTCCGGGCTCTCTAAGTAAAACGATAAAGTGGTACTTAAAGCCTCGCCAACTGGACAGAGAACCAGGTTAGGCTTCCCTTCCTGAAGTGCAGGCGGCAGCTTCCGTTTGATGTGCTGCTGGTTCATGTCTGAGAGGCATGACAGGACACGTGCCAGGGTGGAAATGTCCAGAAGTTCTTTGAGGAATCTTGGCATGTCGTCTTTAAAGCATCTCCAGAGAGCCTCCACACTATCCTGTACATCCTCATCAGTGGGATCCCTGTGTGTCACAGGTGAAAGGTCAACGCCATGACGATCCATCCCATCTTCTTCACTGTCCGAAGAGAATTCGATCAGCTCCGTAACTTCATCATCGTCATCACTTCCACGAAGCTCCTCGTAGTGTTCATCTTCACAATCTGCCAGAGTGAGGTCTTTAGAAAATAAGTTGGTCTCTTGGGCCACCGCCTCCCTGATATCCTTCAGGGTGCACGCAGGTTTAATGGGAGACAACAGGTGCCACACCTGCTGAGGAACTGAGACCTGCCAAGTGCTTATCTTGTAGATCCATTGGCACAGGTAGAGCACCTGTTCTGAGGTGTAGTGGTTCAGGGAGTGGAACTCGGAGCGCCTCTCTCTGAGGAAAGCACACCACTCCTCATGGCAGATCTCCATGGAGCGACATAGCCCCTGCAGCTGCTCGGTCACCTCTCCGTGGTACACCATTGCTTTACCCTGCAGGGACGAGAAGCTCATTCGGATGCACGGCTGGATCTGTTCGCTACACTGGATCTCTGCACACCACTCGCGAAAAAGCATGTTGCCCGAAGACTGCATTTGGAGGAGGATGGAACTCAGTCTCTGGACACCCTCAAACACCTTCAGAAGCAGGAGGGATAAACCAGAAGACAAATCAGTTTGTTGTTGTAAAAGTCTCCAAGCAAAGGCCAACACAAACATGGATAAAACCTTCAGACCTGGGTGAACCTGTTGACTTGTTCCTTGCCATGCTCTCCTTTGGAAGACATCAGCATTAGCTTGTTCTGTAGTTCCAGTAGCTCCTCCAAGCTGTGATCTTTATCAGCATTATCCTTCTTTACGCTGACCCAGAGAAAGCTCTGCAGACATCTCTGCAAACAAAAGTAAGTTCATTACACTCAAATGTACAGGGGAGATGAAGCTGAACTCAAATGTACGTAGACTGTACATTGTGTATTCGGCCTTGTATAAGACCATGATCCATACACTCACCTTCTCTGTGGGTTTCCCTGACCAGCTTATGTGGTACACCCCCTGGGCATTGATCGCCGAAGCCAGGGCGAGAGACGATTGCTCCACTGAACCATGGGTCTGGCTCAACTCTTTCAGCCAATCCAGGGAATGAGTGGAGTCCCTCTATGTAAAAAAGAACTCAACATTCACATATCAACATCTCCAAGAAAGTCATGTCTGCAAATGCAATTGTAAGTCAAGGAGGAATAGTTCACCAGTTTGTCTGGCAGTGTCTTATCCCTGCGTAGGGTCTCCCACACCTGCCCGGCACAGGTCATGAATTCTTTGAAGTTGGCAGTGGACTTGAGGGAATATAGTAAAGGACTAAATCCCATCACCGCAGCATGAAAGCAGGCCACTCTATCTATGTCTGCGTCGTTCTCCCCAGCTGAGATGAAGGCCAAGTCCACAAAGACTTTCACATCTCTTATATCTGTAAACGGAGAGACAGAAAGAGCGGACATGCAACTAAAGCCATACCTCGGTACATTGCACTAAGTTAACAGGTTTACTGAACAATCCCTCATCATGCTTTAAAAGTTAACAGCTCAGGCTGTTTGATGGCAGCTTACTCTTGTCCTTCACCCAGCTGACTAGCTTGTGGCATTCTAGAAACGCCTCCAGGCATTCCGTGTGTTTAAGTGTAACTGTGGATAGGTGCCGCTTTGCACGGATGAGGTCTTTAGTGAGTGAACCCAAAACCCTCTGCTTGAATGATTGTTCCTTCTGTATATCAAATGAGAAAACAGTATTTCATTATTTTAATGTTTAAATACAGACTTTTTGGAGAACACATTCGATTCCACTTAAGACTACCCCTTTGGCACCTCTAACGGTAAGGGTGCTAAATAAAACAAATTTTAACAGAATTTTGGAAACAGAATTTGTGAGTATATTACCAGTTGTGTGAGAGAATGGATCTCACTGAAGTCTCCCTTCAGCTGCAACTGATTGACTATCTTTAGAACTGCGCTGGCCGAGGCTGCAGCATTGTGGAGCTGCCGGTACTCCTGGATCTTCTGGAGCCTGGTCTCCACCCAGCCGGGCTCCTGATACCCCTCAAGCCTGGCAGACATCAGGCTCATCTCCTTCTTCATCTGCACCCCTTCTCCCTGGTCCCCCATGGTATTCAGCGCCTGGTCTAGCTCCTCAAACGTAACCGATGCAGCAGCTATCCTGAGGCCTAGCTGACAGAATTTCTTCAGTTGAGGGGTCCAGATCTCACGGCAGACTCGAGCGAGGGTCGTCGACACAGGGGTGGAGATGCTGCCTTGAGCCGAGGCCCATTCCGCAGCCCCGTCCACCCAGGAAGACAGCAGCAGGTTGCTGTCAAGGACCTCATGCATCTCTCTGGCCATGTTCAGGACCTCCAAGCTAGCACTGTACCAAAGATCCGGGTCCAAGGTTCCTGGTGCCTCTTCCACACCGTAGGCTTGGACTGACACTAGCTTATCCAAGCTCACTGGCTGAAGATCTGCTTTGTGTTGCTCTTCAAGTGTGGAGATCTCAGGAACTGGGAGGAAATAAAAATGTAAAAAAAAAACTGCCTGGGTTCAAGATTTAAACACAAAAATGATTAAAGCACACCTCAGTTATCCTGACCACCATTATTTGTTCTGGTTTACATTTTTGTGCACATACTTTTCTCTGGTCAACCTCACCTGTTATGCTCTCTGACACCTTCTTCATCATCTTGATAAGAGTGTCCATGTGGTTTCTTTGCTCCATGAATTTTTTGACGTCTTTCTCTCTCTGGGCCAACAGTTCCTCTGCCTTCGCAGGAAGTCCCTCTACTTTGGTATTTATCTTATCTATGCAGGAAACAACCAAAATACTTTGAATATTTCTGGTAACTCTTCTTGGCAACATACCATTCAAGTCTTGCAAAGAAAGTTGTGTGGGCACGTACACTGGCGAAAGATCTTTATAAACTGTTGTCTGTGCTTTAGTGCAGTTTGCAGGTGTTGAAGGGGTACATCTCCGTGACATAGAGCCTCCACCAGGGACCCCAGGTCCCTCTGACAGCTGGCAATCACCTCACCAGCTTCCTCATCCACCTGGATGACCTTCCAGTCACCTGCGTCACAATACCCCATAGAGAATGATGTAATACATGATGACACAAGCACAACTGCACATCACTAGCCTGTAAAAGGCCCATAATAATTCTATGATGACATATCTGTGATACCTTTTAAAAGAAGGTGGTGGACAGAAGACTGAGGGTTCAGCAACTGTTCCACGGTACTTTGTTCAAATCGTGTTGCGGACTCAACCACGATGGAGGACAGGACTTTGGAGGGAAGCTTGTGTGACAGGCTAAACAACGTCTGCATCAGGTCTCCCTCTTTACCAGCCTGAAAAACAAGCCATCAAATGATGTTCAAGCCATTTGACGATCAGTCCAATTTACTGGTTTCTAACAATGGACGATTTGAATGTGAGCAACTTGATAGTTTACCTGGCAGATGTTCTTAATGGCAGTGTGACACAGCTCCTGTAAGCAGGTCTGTATGAGCTCATGGCTCTTGTTTAAGGTCTCTACTGACATCGGAAGGCAGCAAACCACCACTTGATCCACATCGCTGGACTGTGGATGAAGACAAACATCTTTGTCCAGAAAGCAGAGAACCCCAGATGCTGGGAAACTGGTCTTGCTAATTTTAATTTTGTTATTTAACTTTTATTTAACCAGGAAAGGTTCTTGAGACTTTTTCAAAAGCATCCTGGCCAAGATAGGCAGCGGTAAGTAATGTAATAGTTAGAAACAACAAAAAACGACCTAACGACCAACCCACTACACTTAGTGGGACAGGTGTTTTCATTTTAGGCTACCTTAGAAGTCCTTCCAAGCCGTGTGAACCAAACTCACCGTGGAGATCCTCTTCTTCAGGTCCTTCTCTATGCAGGACGCCCACTGAGCGGACACGCCCGGTATGGAGCACTCCACCCGCAGCAATGCATCCCACATCTACCCACATGACAAATATCCACAACATTATACCCTCAACACTTCAAGGGGTTTGAATGTGTGTATTAATTTCTGAGGCTTTAGTACACTGTAGTTTAGTCAGCAGCAGACTAACAGAATGGAAGTGGTGATGATGTGTCATAAGGATTGCTGATCATGTGAACAACCAAGGGATCTTGCGATTTAAATACAGACTACAAGTTGAATAGTGAGGAGAATACAATAATAATGGTACTTAATATAGTTCTATTAGATTTCTACCTCAATTTCTCTGGGGTAGGTGAGTGTTTTGGACTGCTTCAGCAGGGGATGATAAAGAAGTCGATCTCTGAACTGGCTAACATGTTGCTGCATCTTCCCCAGCTTGGTCCTCTCAGGCCTGTCCTCCTCAGAATCCTGAGTTTGGAAGAAAAAACAACAGTTATTACGATACTAAAACTACACGCCAATGAAGCAGTAAATACAGAAAGCCAACCCGTACCTTTTTTGCAAGAGCATCATGAATTTCAGCCACTTTCAGTACAAGCTGGTAGGACAGCACAGCTGTGCGGTAAAACGGTACCAGTTGCACCATCTGACAAGTGCTCTTCAGAACATTAAAGCAACACAGTAGGATGGGCAGCACACATCCAGAATCCAGTAATCTATTTACGAAAAATACAAACACGATGCATAAATCCAAATATTACATTTACAGTATAGGCAATGAGTCACAAGTAAGAGTTCAGATGTCAGTACCTCTTCTTGTCTTTCTCAACTTTCTCCAGAATATGCGTCAGGATCTTCTTAGTGGCCTGTATGTGAGGGGGAAATGAATACGTCTGATACACAGAGCACAATGTCTGATGGAGGAGGTGAACATATACCATCTGGAACATACCTCCACATTCTGTTGTGATTTGTTCTGGTCTGTGTCCTCCTCATACTTCCGAAGCCTGTACATCAGGGTCTGGATCAGGTTCTCTGGAGTGGTTCCTGTCGATTTGGAGAATTCTTCAATGTCCTCCAGAGCCACCATAGACAGCCAGCTCACCAAGAGCAGAGGCATCTCTTTAGCCAGAGAGATGTGACTCTTGATCAAAGTCATCATCGTTCTATAACAGAAGAACGCAACAGATTAAATAAAACTGCTTCATTGTAAGTTAACTTGCAGGTTGGAGTTCCGCGCTGTAAGTCGATTACCTTCTTTTGTCAGGTAAACCGTGCACCCTCTCCCTGAACATGCTGAACGGAACCTGATCCAGTCCTGACCAGTTCTGCTCCTCTACAGTAGGAGCAAGTCTGTCAGCATCTGCACCAGCCTGTCTGAGCGTGTGCAGTAGAGGAACCAGAAGAGGCAGCTCTGATACCGTGTGCTGTGCACAGTAGTTCATTAGACCCAGCACAGTGCTGAAGGGACAGAGATAGCAGCAATTATTATAAACAAACTCAATATTGACTAAGTAATCTGATCAATGGTATAAGAAACTATTATGAAATTCACACGTTTGTTATGGTATAAGGAGTACGCTGTGAAGACGTTGGGGGGAAAAACGTTTTGAAACTCACTTTTGTGGGGTTGTGAGGACATTGCGCAAGCCTTCAATGTTTTTGTTGTCCAACGCATTACCTAAGGACACCAAACAGCAAAGCTCGGCCCAACCTTTCACTCCAAGGTTTATGTCACATTGCCTGGAGAGCATGAATACAGACAAGCCAAGTACAAGAGGGTTTCTAGCGATCCAGCTCTTTGCTGGATGGGATGCTCCCCTCAAGAGCTGCAACAAACGCTCTAAGATCAGCTCTGAAATCTGTGTAAGTAGAAAAGACCACATCAGACTTGTAAGTACATGTATGGTATTTGATTCACAATTTGTTACATATTTACAGTTACGTTTTTGTTCTAGAAATAGCTACTAGGTACTTCAAATACCAACCTTCACAAATGGAGGGTTTGTACCATCTGGATAAAAAACTCTTGGATACGTTGGGTTAAAAGTTTTCTGAAAAGCTGCCAAGTTCTGAGCCAAGGTCTCAGTGCTGCCCTTCCTGAAAGGATCCCATTGGTCGAAGGTTTTGTCCAGGAGCACAACAGCAGATTTCAGCCAGGCATCAGAGATTTGCTGCTGTTTTGATTTTGTCCAGCTTTCCCAAAACCATGACGATGATTCCATGCGATTAATATGACCTTCATAAAGGTGCAATTCTGGAAAGAGTGTTTAGATTGTTATACATTATGATATAAAGTTAAGATTGATTACATTGATTTCAAATGGTTTATTTCTTACCTGTTATTTGTGGTTCAGGTGGAATCTGAATATGTCTGTCAGCCAATTCCATTATCTCTTTCTGTCGTTGCTGCACGCCATATTGATAAGTTAACCATTGTCCTCTGGGTATTAAGCTTTCCTCCACAGAAATTCTTGTTTCCAATAGATACCCTGACTGTCCAGGCAAGCCTCTGAAAATCCGAATTGAATATATATACAATATTGAAAATAAATAATTAACAAAAAATGATTACATTAATACAGCATGAATAAATTAAGTGCAATTTAATATGAAACCCAAACAAGCCTATCATCAACTTTACTCACACAAAAGTAATAATTTCCAGCTGTAAATGTTCATTCTTCATACATAGCCACAGCTTGTCATGTTCTTGATTGAACCTGAACTTTTTGTCCAGCACAGCGTAGGAATAGAAGGTGAACATGGGGACACCAGGTGGACTCCTCACTGGGGAACGCTCCCTGTTGACGAAGAAGAAATATACTTTGTAAAACTGGTTGTTCCCATCCTTGATTGTGATTGGCTATAAACATTTCATGCCGTTGTAAAATCCAGCATAACCTCACAGGTTGTCCTCATAACGTTCTTTAACATTCCATATTACTGCGCATCGAATATTTCAAATTGAAAAAGACGGCAAAGATGTCCATCTGGCTGTTGCGTGGCAACGATTTATGTATGTGATTTTAGAACAGGTAAGGGGGTTTTCGGCACTCTGCTTTGCGTCGTGCCTAACAACTCCCCTTACCTGTTCTAAAATCAGGGTAAACCACGGCCTCTTGGGGCTTATTGCTTAAGTAACTGTACACAAACAGGTTGGATTCTGAAGTCACACAAACACAGACAATATTACAACTGCAACGTGTTTGTTGTGAAACGAGTCAAAAGAGACAAAGACATAATTGTAATATCAACAAGGCAGATGGTTGTTATGCGATTCGGAAATTTGTTTAATTCGCGCAAATATTTTGCTTAATAATAATCTGCGTTTGGTGTGAACACAGTCATCTCACCGGCCTCCTCTGCTCTGGGATGTCTTTCTGTGTTGATCACCATCCTTGGAAGACTCAACCTTCGATCCCTTCTCAGTCTCTGCATCCTTTCCCGCTACTGCTGAAGCATAGGACAGGGGTTTCTTTCCCTCTTGGTTCTGGGCAGCTTCTTGGCCTTCTACGGATGGCGGGTCCTTCTTTTCTTGCCTGTCTGGATTCTGAATTGTGGTTGGTTTTGCCTCTGATCCTTCACTGTTGCCTCTGGCTTCGCCAGCCGTCGGTGCACCTGTCGGCAGATTGTTAGCGTCAGGATGGCCATCTTGTTTGGTCGGAGTGGTGTCATTGCCGTTGTTTTGCTTTGGCCCGCTAGGGTCAGTGCCGTCATCTTGGTTTGGGGTCGTGTCAGAGGGGCCGCCCGGATGTGTTTGGCCAGTTTCACAAGAGTCCGTCTGTGTCTGCTGTGTGTTCTGAGTAACAATGGGGGTCTGGGTTTCCCTGCTCCTGCTTTTAGGCTTCTTTGTCTGGGTTTGAACTTGCACCTTCTGCTCTTTTCTGGGGTTTGCTTGTTTCGTCTCAGTTGTCTGAAGGTGACTGGGGTCGCTTTGGGGCCGAGGCTGACTGGTGGCCGCCTGGTTGTCTTGTTGTTGGCATTGGGTCTGCAGGTCCATCGTTTCCTGGTCTTGTTTGGTTGATGTCCCTTGATTGTTCGTCTCTCCCGTTTCCACGGTGATTTGAGCTGGGACCATGCTGCTGTCGACTCCGCCCACTCTCTTTCTTCTCTTGTTGTTTCTCCTTTTTTTCTTCTTCTCATTTCCAGTCTTCCCGGGAGTCTCTCCTTGTACCTTGTGACAAAACAAAAAACATTTCATTAACAACAGACTATATACCCCCCCCCCCCAATAAATGATAAATGACCACCAAGGTTGTTACAAATGTGTAAGGAGAATGACTTTGGGAACACACTGATGTGTCTGGATTCACAGGGATCTCTCCTCGGGTCCTTGGTCTCTTGATCAAAACGTTGTCTGTAGTGGAGGTCTCAGCCAGGTGCTCCTTGTCCTCAGTGACATGCTGCCCGGGCCTGGCCAGCACCTGAGGGCCCTGGGCCCGCTGGTCACCTGAGCCTGACTCCATCTGCAGAGCCTCTTGAGGACAGAAATCCCTTTGGTGCCCTGAGTCTCTGGGTAGGTTTGGACTTTCACATTCACTCGCTGCCCATTGTCAACTACAGAATAACATAGAAGTAACAGTATAAAATAAACGTGAAGCTGAAGAACTTAACGACAACACTAGTGACAGGTATATTTTAGTATATGTTTTATAGATATGTCTACAAATAGAGACACGCAGCACCTTGTTTAGATTTACTTCCTCAAGCTTTTATCTAATTGCTGCCAAGTTTCTGTTTCCTGACAGACTGGGCATCTTATCGGCAGTCAAATGATTTCCACATTAACATGTTGCCAAAGTTGCAACAAGCCATGTAGCTTAAAATGTAACCCATACACAGTGTTTGTCAAAACGTTGAAAAGGTTTACATTACTTTCTGTCAAATAAATTGAGGTAGTCAAACCTGAACTAGGCTATACTACTGATCTTAACTGCATTTATGTTTGACAATGTATGACAATTATTACGCTGAATACAGAACGCAAAAACTCACGTAAACACATATGAATCCTCTGTGTAAACCAACCTTAAAATGTTTTTTCGTCTTCTTTCAATACGGACTGTCAGTGTTACACCTCGCATACAGAACTAATGCGCACCAACACAATTCGATGATGACGCTACCGACACTGCACCTCTCAAAATTTAAGGGAATATCACACAAATCAATTTTTCTCCAGTGCGTTAAACCTGGATTTGTTTTACTCTAACTTCTAATAACATTTTCTGGAATCCATATTTAAGTTTGTGGTAGGCTAGTAAACACATATCATATAACAGTTCAATGTTAAATAACACATCTGCAAAATAGTTCTGTAATCTTTACACAGACGAATGAACACTGTATGACATTCCCTAATCATTCTCCTTTCAGTTTCGTTTCACTCTGCGATTCTCTGGATCAGAAACTTACATGTTCATGCATGTTTGAAATTCATGTTCACAAAACAAATAGTAGACTATTATGTTTTTCGATTTGCAAACCCACTAATTGCCGACTTAATCAGACCGCAGTTAATTAAGTTGGCCTATAGCCTACAAAGGCAACACACCACAATATCGAAAAAAGTCGCAATAATTTAATTTTGTTTATTGCATTCTTTGAAACAACAACATCTTCAAACCCGGCACCTCATTTATACCATGAACTGATCCATTCACGCCACCTATGAAAAGAGAAGAGATTTGCTCCCACCTAGAGTTTCACTGCAGTTATATAAGTTGTTCCAGTGGTGGTATAATTAAGGCAAACAAGAACATTTTACAAAATAAAAATTATATATGGTAAAATATAGATATTTACAACTTATGTCAATAGTTTATAACAGTGGGAGATTTAAGTGAGATTAAGAAAGCTATAGTTTGTTATATAACTTTATGGTCATTTAAAAAAAAATTCTAGCTGTTATTTTAAGGTAGAATTGTTACATCATGTTACTTTAACAGGACCCGCACTAAAAAGAATCTAACACAATTTACATCCAAACACTATTTCAAGTCCCATCAAATGATGTTATTAGTTATTGCAATCTTTGACCATTCTTCTCGAACTACGTAGCTGGTCCTCTCTGGTCCTCACTGGCACAGGTAGAAAGATATTCCCCTTACAGGAAGTGTGCTTACTTGAGATACTTGCTCGCCCAATGCCGAGAGAGCGGCAATCACCACTCTAAAGCAAAAAACGAAAAAGAAACAACTGGACTGGGATTTTAAATTGAGGTACTGATGTAAGCGTTTAATTACCTCCATTTTTTCCTGATGCTTTGATACTGTAGCAAGCTTAGTGTGGATGAAGGCAACGTGATGCCCGATAGGTTACAGCACAGGCCCATGAATGTCGTTTATTACCAAACACACAGAGGAGACCTCATAACACAACGGCAACACCCCTAGAACCCACTATCATCTTTTACTGCTAGGCTGAACTGTAAAGCCTGCGGTACTTCGCTGGTTTTCAGTTAACATTTTCCTCATGATATCCGACAACAATGGCTAAACTGTAGTTTCTGTTCACATCTATTGCTTCTGAGTAGTTGAGGGCACGGCCTGTCTTAGAGTCTTCAATTTTCTTTGTCATTTTTTGTGAATTTGCAACTGAACACTGAAAACAAATCTAGGATTTGAAGTTTTTATTGTTTCTCTGCATACTTGTTGACTATTAAACCAGCAAGTCAGCATAATATGGGGCAACACAACAACAGATGTTAGATGTTGATGCTGCTACAGAAATACATCAGTTATCACTGCTAGACTACTGGGGAAAGTACACATTGAACAGTCTTACACCCCTTGAGATATTATGGGATGGCATCTCCAATTTCCAAGCTAAGCCGACAAGGACACCGAAACCGGACTTGGTAGTCCTTGCAGTATTGGTCGGGGCCGTTCTTGCATACAAACCCAACTGTCGTAGAGAAGCTATACAGTGGGGATACAGATGTGTGTCAGTCATCATGCTTATATACAGTGCCTGCTAAAATGCATCCTATCTTTAGTACTATATCCTGATGAACTTACATTTCTATGTTTTGCTCTCCTGTTTTTAGGCAAAAACAACTATCTCAAATCAAATGTGTTGTCTGTTTTTCAACTCAGAGACCATTTGAAGGCCCCTCTCTTCTGAGATACATTTTACTTAATGCATTTATACTCACCTTCTTACTAACATACTGCATGCAGTGTAAGTGGATATAGATGAAAGTATGTGCTAAAAATTTGCCGTAACTATAAAGTAAAACAGAAAATAAATTGCCACTCCCTTACTGGAGGAAGTGTTGGCCAGTCTGGGCGGCAGGAGTCCCTGTGTCCACAGTCTTGCTCTCAATGGCGATTGGTCTGGCACAGATCTCACCACGGTTCTCTCTCCGCAGGTCCGACAGCGACTCCCAGTCACCGGTACCGGAGGGATCATCACGATCGTACCACTTTGTCCAGCACACTGCAGCACAATAGAAATTTAGTTAGACAAGTCTGATTTCAAATTCAAATATTCTTTATTGACATAATTGTGATGATGTTTGAAGGTTAACAAATATTGTTATAATTATCCTTAACCTTTATCGTCCTCCAGTCCATGTGCAAAACTTTTAAGGGGGTTGTGTTTCATATTGTTAAGATGGTTAAGGTCACATGGTAGGGAAAGCATGCGTTCGACATGACCCGACTTCATGCGGCGCTGCAGTTGGCTGCAGGCGGCTGACTTGAGACAGTGAATTCTGGTTAGACTTTTTGTCTGTTTATCAATCCACGTTTTTTTCCGTTCTTGTGTTCTTGCGAACTCGTTTGACGTCATCTTTTATTGCCCAAGTACGGTTCCAATCCAAAGAACGCCAAAAATACCCGGAAATTTTCCTGATCCGCCCCTTTTATCGAGGATGCATCGGATGGTGACTTGACCACCGAGAACGCTTCGGATTTCCCAGAAGTCATTGCAAGATGTCAAGCGAGGCGGATAAACCTCACAACTGTAATTTTTTACTTTTCATATTTCAGCTAAACGGGTAAATCAGCATCTGAATTAAAATTTGACGAGAAATAAGCAGTTCAGTCGCTGAAAATGTTCTTATTTTATTGATGAAACGGCTAATTTGTAAATTTGCTCCGACTTGTCAATAACATAGCTAGCATCTCAGTGTAGTGCAGACACTAGGTACTGTAAGTTAGCAAGGGCTACAGAAAACTTAAAATTACAGGTAAATGGACCATATCTTTGTAGTTAGTCAGTGTTATCATAATGCTGCGAGTCCAGGAAAACCCTAACCATCTCAATTCATTCTCCGTCCTTGCAAGACAATTCTTGCAAGGACGCTTGCAAGAAGGTTCTTCAAAAGAATGTACTTGCGTTCTCAGCGTTCTTCGGATTGATAAACAGCCACTAGGTACGTTCGACATGACCCGACTTCATGCGGCGCCGCAGCCGGCTGCAGGCGGCTGACTTGAAAAAGTGCATTCTGGTTAGACTTTTTGTCCGACTTGAGACGGCGCCGAGGACACGTCACTGTGACGTCGCCATCAAAGTAACGTGAGATCGATTCGAGAACTGCCGGCTGTGTAGCCGAGCGCATTTTCTCAATAGCAACTGCACGGGTTCAAGTGACGACACAGCTATTTCATGATTGGCCAGACTCACACACGACAACTTTGACACGTGTTTTGGAATATATTAGGACACCTTCAGTTTCGCCAATGCTCAAATCCAGACCAAACAGTTGAACTAAATAAAAAATGTATGGAAGAAAGGGTTTTACTCTGCCTCTTTACAAACGGAATGACTAAGTTTAATTATAAATAGAGTAAAGTAAACAAACAGCGCTTAATTAACTGTGACTGACGTCAACGCAGCAAATCATGAGAAGCTGAAATGTCCGACTTCACGGAGCCGCTTTCAACTCCTCCCCGACTGCAAGCGGCCACTCTCGCCGGTCGTTTCATGCAGCCGCAGTCCATGTCGATCGCACCTACTGACTGACATAGGCCGAGCTTCAATTTTGTCACTTCCTGTGGCCAATTGGTAAAAGCACAGTTGCCTTTCGCATCATGGCACACAATTAGGTTAGGCCCTTCTCTGCATGCGAGCACATAAAAGGTCTGATTTTAACAGATGTTGAGTTCTTATCGGTTGGAGTTTAAAGCATTAAACAACTTGTTTCGTTTGGTTCAAAATCATTGCTGTCTGAAATTCAGCGACAGATTCAAGGGAAATAATTAACGTGCTAACTAACCGGCAAGTTGGTGAACTAGGGTACATCAGACTTGCTATAATGTTCATATTCAAATGAATATGTATTAATGATTGTATTCCTGTATGTGTTAGGCTACATTGTAGTTCCATAATTTACTTTATTTAAAACCAAACATGACATGATTTAGAGGTGTAAGCTATTATGCGGCAAAAAGGAGCGCAGTCCGACTTTAAAGGTCACTTTGCAAAAGGTATTTTGTTCTCTGGAGGGACCATAACAATTCTTTACACTTTTTTTTTGTCAAGGCTGATTTTTGTATGAGAAATAGTATTAATTTGATACTACACATAGTGGGTTTATACACTAATGTAGGTAATTTTTGATGGTCAAAAAAGGGTGTGTGGCAGATTATGTCATTTGAAAGAAAATGTTCACGGATGAGGGAGCAGCACCCGTCAGATTATGAATCTACAAACCCCCTAAACCAAGGTCACATTCCTTTCCGCTAGACCACAGGCAGTCATGAAATTACTAAATATCCAAATGTGAAATTAAAGTGTAAAATCAACACAGTATGTCAATATCAGCATGACTCCACTGCAGCCCAACCTGCTTTCAGGCATAGATCTCAGTCACACCATGGCCGGACACACATACGTACCCTCCAGAGGCGGAGGCGGAGGTGGAGGCGGAGGTGGAGGCGGAGGTGGAGGCGGAAACCCAGGTGGTCTTGCCAAAGAAACAGCAGCCAAAGCACACACCACCTAGAACCAAACCAAAGGAACATCACCTGAGGTTGACTACACCAGTCAGTGTGGGACATCAGCAGTTTCCCAAAAACAAGACAGTGTTGTCTTCACCAATACCTGGTCAGATAACAAGAAGTTTGTTTGACCTGCTGTGATCACATTGACACGTTTTTGGATGGTCTGCTGATTCTGAATATTTTTTACAATGCACAGTAGCATCCTATACAGCAGGAAAATGTTGACACAGCAGTGAAAAATGCTCTATATTTTCAAACCAAAATCCCATTTAGTAAAATAAGTTAAATCAAATTCAGAATATGCTCTCTGTGCCTTACTTGATTGGTGTAAAGAATAAAATAAGAGCTGGCTTTAAAATAAATACATTTCTACAGCCAGGAAAACGGCAGAAGAAAGGACATACCAGTAGGATCATGATGAAAGGCCTATTCATGACTTTCCCTGGATGGGGACAAAGTTTGGGATGTTAAGAGTTGCAAATCTGTGGCTGTGACGTTTCCATTATATGGAAAACATATACCTGGATTATATACATATACACATTGTATACAGATACACATTTTTTTAAACAAAAACACAACTAATAGCAGTTAAACAAAGCCACTATATGATTTTTCTCTTGATATAAAAAAAAAATACCAGTGAATGCAGAGTAAAAAAATATTAGAGTATAACTATGTTTCGACACTGCACTTACATATCTTTAATTCATAGTTCATGCAGTATATTCTGTCCTCACTTACCTGTTTTTGTCTCAAAGTTTTATGCACAGGCACTACCCAAGACCCCTTGTGATGACGTGATCCTAAGTTCTGTGAAATAATCTAGCTCATGGTCTTTTTACACGTTACAGACAAACCCACATATACACACACCCACACACACAAACATACCTACACACCTAAGTCTATTCCTGATTGGGTGCTTGCTATAGGGACATTGTGAGACCTCCTCAATTGTCTGCAAGGTACTGCCTGTACATTTCTGAATAGGCTGGATATCATACTTCAGGGTTTTCCTGTTTTGCAAGGATTGTTCAGAAAGGAATGTCCAAGTCAAAACAGATGCGTAGGGTTGTGTATTGAACTTGGGCTTCACTCTGTCCTCCTAACAAATGGAGGTGTTGGGTTCCTGCACTCAGGGGTCCTCCGAACCCAAAGCGACGTACAAGGGAGAGAATAGTCAAGCTACAAGCATTAGAACCCTGGTGTAACAATAAATACTACTTTACATAAGAAATAAGAAAAACTAAATATGAAAGAAAAGAGCAGGAAGGTAACCGCTGCAAGTGCAAGTTGGGCACTAGTCGAAGTGCCAGTTTATGAAGGGAGGTGCTCTCTGAAGAGTTGGGTCTTTAAAAGCTTCTTAAAGGTAGAGAGGGATGCCTCTGCTCTGGTAGTGCTTGGCAGCTCGTTCCACCAACGTGGAACTACAAATGAGAATAGTCTAGATTGCCGTACTTGCACAGACGGCAGAGCTAAACAACGCTCACTAGACTAGCGCAGAATGCTGGGTGTAACATTTGCCCTTACAAGAGCATTTAGGTAGGTGGAACAGAACCAGCAATCACTCTGTAGGCAAGCATAAGTGACTTGAACTTAATACGAGCAGCTACAGGCAGCCAGTCGAGCTTAATGAGCACATTTACATTTATGCATTTAGCAGACGCTTTTATCCAAAGCGACTTCCAAGAGAGAGCTTTACAAAAGAGCATAGGTCACTGATCATAACAACGAGGTAGTCCCAAACATTGCAAGCAGCCAAAACATGAAGTATACATTGTGAAAAACTAAACAAGTGCCAAAGGGAAGACCCATAAGAGTAGCAGGGTGAAGTGTGCCCTCTTCGGTTGGTTGAACACCAGACACGCTCCGTTCTGGATCATCTGTAGTGGTTTCACCACGCAAGCCGGTAGGCCTGTTAGGAGGGCGTTGCAGTAGTCAAGGCGGGAACTCCCCAAGGTTTGCACCAGCAGCTGGGTGGCATACTGGGTTAGGTACGGCCTGATTCTGCGGACGTTGTATGGCGCAAAGCGACACGAGCTGGAGACAGAGGCCATGAAGGCCGTGAAGGGTCAGTTGGTCATCAATAATGACCCAGAGGTTTCTCGCTGTTTTGGATGGAACAAGAGATAAAGAGTCAATATTGATGTTGTGGTGGATGACCTGTTTGGCTGGAAAGACCATCCGTTCCGTGTTGGCCAGGTTCAGCTGAAGGTGGGGATTTTTCATCCATGTGGATGTATCAGCAAGACAGTCCGAGATCGGCGCCAAGACAGTGGTGTCCTCAGGAGGGAAATACAGGAAAGGTCATCGGCATAACAGTGATAGGAAAAACCATGCGAGCGGTGATAGGGCCCAACGAGGTGGTGCAAATGGCAAAGAGAAGTGGTCCCATCTCCGAGCCTTGGGGCACCCCTGTGGCGAGGCGGTGAGGTACAGACAGCTGACCTTGCCATGACACGTCGAACGAGCGCCCAGTGAAGTACGATTCAAACCAGGAGTGCGCCTTCTACATTCTGGGCCACGTTCTAGGCATAAATGGGGGACCGAAACTTGGAAACATTCTAGGTCACATTCTAGGCACACAGTGTTCACACATCTAAACACCATTAACACTTCACCTCACAGCAGGTAAGTGTTTTCTCATGCATCTTCAATAGTTTAATGCTTCTCCCTGGCTAGGTTTGAGGCACCCTTTGAATAGCCTGCAACCTGGGCAGCGAATTGAACCCAACCATTGTAGTGGGAGAAGTCCAAGTCTCTCCTGCTCTTGAAGGGGAAATATGAGTCCACCTCCATTTTGGTGGCACAGTGAGAAGGGGGGGATTTCACACATTTGTGGGATATGTAGTCATTGACGACAACAAACTAAGGTGCAATGTGCGTCATTTAGCCTTTGAAATGAGCAGGGAAGGAGGGAGAGAGAGAGAGGGGGAGAGAGAGAGAGAGAAATAGAGAGAGAGAGAGGGGGAGAGAGACAGAGAGAGAGAGAGAGAGAGAGAGAGAGAGAGAATGAAAGAGTGAGGGAAAGAGACTGAGAGAGAGAGATTGAGAGAATGAAAGAGAGAGGAAGTGAGACTGGTAGAGAGACTAGTAGATAGAGTAGGGTTGTTTCAGTGAATAGGTATGCGATCATTGCAAATTAGCTATGTACAGTAGAATACCTGGACCTCCAGTCCAACACCTGGGGGGTACTCCAGAAAGCAGGTTATGTGACATACCCGGCTAAATTAACTCCCCAACTGAAACCCAGTGTTATAGCAACATTGCTGGTGGGTTAACTCACCCGGTTATTTTGCATAAACTGCTTTCTGGAAAATCCCCGTGGAGTTCTGTGTACGTGCTGCAGAGGCTGTTTGGCAAGTTCAGAAAAGCGCGCTGACGTGGATTTCTGCATGCATATAGGTTTATGTTTTCGGTTAAACACTTTTACAAGCGTTGATTGGGATACTGTGTTAATTTTTCCGGAATTATTAATCTAAATGAATGCACTGACTAATGAAGTAAATTGTTATAACTCAAACTTTAGATTTTACTGGGGCATGTGCTAACTGCAGGCGTCCCTTATTTTTCTGTATTTCTGTATTTTATTATTGGCCTCTGCAAACTCAGAAACCCAGTAAAGATGCTGTTAGGTTTAACTAGTTTAACTTTAGTAGTTAAACTAGTACTATGAACGCAAGAGGCTATTGTCTGAACTAAATGCCAAAAGAATAACAATCTTCTCAGTAAAAGGTCACTTCTCAGCCGTTTTAACATTTATGTCTATAAACGTACTAGTCACTATTTTGAAGTTACTAGTACTTATTCTTTAGTTACTAGTAACTATTCCAATAGTTACTAGTATCTATTCCAGTTTTACTAGTAACTTTTCTTTAGAAACTATTAACTATTCTTTACCGCTCAAAAGATTGTTGGCTGCCCTCTCCCCGCACTGGGAGACCTACACAGATCCAGTCGTCTCAAGAAAGCCCAGAACATCATAAAAGACACTTCTCACTCCAAGGGACTCCCTGTTTGAAATGTTGCCCACAGGCAGACGGTACAGATCAATCAAGGCAAGGACAAACAGACTCAAACACAGTTTGCTTGTCGCCTACAGGCTATATAATTCTGACCGCGATGAGAAAAAAACAGCTTCTATTGCGAGTGGGCCGGACAAGGATAGCATGTGGTTGTCTGCCTCATGCTTATTCATTAGAACATTTGAATGAAGATATCTCCAAACAGATTCTTACTAGTAACTATTGGATTAGTTACTAGTATCTATTCCAGTTTTACTAGTAACTACTAATTAGATACTAGTAACTATTCTTTAGTTACTAATAACTAATACAATAGTTACTAGTACCTATTTCTGTTTTACTAGTAAGTTTCATTGGATACTGGTAACTATTCTTTAGTTACTAGTACCTAATCCAACAGTTACTAGTATCTATTCCTGTTTTACTAGTAACTTGTTACTAGTAACATTATTATTGTTACTAGTAACAAATGCGTTTTTACTCGTCACTGCTTATGACGAGTAAATTGACTACTTGATAGTAACATTTAAAATGTTACTACTAAAATGCGAATAGATACTAGTAACTATTGGATTAGTTACTAGAAACTAAAAAATAGTTGCTAGTATCTAATGAAAGTTGCTAGTAAAACGGGAATAGATACTAGTAACTTTGGATTAGCTACTAGTAACTAAAGAATAAGTACTAGTAACTTTAAAATAGTGACTAGTACGTTTGTAGAAATAAATGTTAAAACGGCTTGCCATAATTCTCTGTATCAGAAACGTACATGTTCATGCATGTTATAAATTCATGTTCACAAAACAGCACTATTATGTTTTTCGTTTTGAAAACCCACAAACATTGCAGACTTAATCAGACCGCAGTTAATTAAGTAGGCCTATAGCCTATAAAAGGCAAAACACAAAAATATCTAGAAAGAAGCAATCATTTTATTTTGTTTATTGCAGTCTTTAAAACAATAACAACCATCAAACCCGGCACCACATTCATACCATAAATGTATCCACTAACTCCACCTATGAAAAGAAAATAGATTTGCTGCCACCTAGAGCTTCACTGCAGTTATATAAGTTGTTCCAGTGGTGGTATAATTAAGGCAAACAAGAACATTTTACAAAAGAAAAATAAAATATAGAAAAATATATATATTTACAACTTATGTCAAGTGTTTATAACGGTGGGTGATTTTAGTGAGATTAAGAAAGCTATAGTTTGTGTTCCACCACCACGGGTTCGATTGTCATTCCTTCACACCTATGAACCATCTGGCTTCTTAACTCTTCGGACGACCACCCTGTTTCTGCGTCCAAGTGGCCTGGTGCTCTCACTGGCTAGCATGGTGTTCTCCTCCCCAGCCGGACGTGGCTCTCCCCTGGGAGACGAAGGGCTTCTCCCTGCCCTCACGTCATCTACGAAGGCCTCCACTCCCTCGAACTTGGAGGTCAGCTCTCCGAGACGTTCCTTCAGGGCGTTGAACTCCTTGTAAAGATCTCCCAGAGCATCAGACAGGGGGGGGATCCTGGGGCAGTGAAGCAGACACGCCACAGAGGGAACAAAAGAGCAGCAAAGTTTTGGCACCTGACAGGATAACTTTTTACAGATTTACGTCTTAGTTATGGAACAAGTAAAATACAAATCGGGGTTTGTCATGAACAGAAAAACACCAACACACAAGTTAGCACTCACCTTCCATAGTCAGGCAGCACAGTGCTATGGTCATTGAGGAGCAAGTCTTTGACTTGGGTCATGATGGCAAACTTCCAGTTGTCTAAGACCAGGGTGAGGTTGGCACATCCTCTAGTGTTCACTTTCTCTGCTACAGTGGCAACAACACAGATTATTTGTATTAAAGTTTTTATATATAGTTTACATATATGACATTAAGATGTTTTAGTTCCTAAAATATCCAGCATTTCCTAGTGCAGGGGTCGGCAACAGGCGGCCCGCGGGCCAATTGTGGCCCGCCAGCAATTTTGTTTGGCCCGTCAAAATATTTCCAATAATGCAAAAAAATACTGGCCCGCGGACCAAGTTACTTGCCGACCCCTGTCCTAGTGTAACTGTAGAGCTAGCCAGGGTTGCTGGCTGTCCTTACCCTCAGAGCGATAGTCCCATTCAGAGCTCTGTTGTCTCCTCTGCTTCTGCGCAGAACACAGAGCCAGGAGGCCCATGAGAGCCAGGACCGTCTTCATCCTAAGACCACACATCCATTAAAACACAACGACACGGGCACTAACAGCCCCCTCTGCATCACCCGGAGGAGTTACCTGCGTTCCAACAGGGTATAGAGAGCCCCTGTCCAGAATGAGCATATTTATTCCAAGCTACAGAAGACAATGCCAACACTGTGTGAGAAGGAGGATGTAGAGGCATACCTGATAAGCTCCTGGGGTTGTAGGCTAGGCTATTCCCACAGAACAGAGTGGTGAAGAACGACAGGCACCCCTGCTTTTATACGTCCACCAAATCCCCCTTCCTCTCTGAGGGCGTGTCCTCCTTGGAAGGGAGAACATGAGGGAGAACAAAAACAACGAAATAGCTTACAACTATAAATACTTCACTACATGACGGCATAAACATTATATAATTGTATAAGTGTAAAGTAATCGACAGGGTGATTATAAACACCTCAAAGTCATTGATCTGATAAAAATCCTTAGTTCTCTCATCAGTCATGTGTTCCGGTGTTGCCTAGTTGTCACTCAGCTAAAACGCTCCGAATCGCCCTACTGACTCACAGGAACAGAATACTCGTGCCCAGAAGCACGAGTCGACCTCAAGAGAGGAGTAGCTAGTGTTGGGGTCCGTCACGGTGCCCTGGGTGGAGGTGTGGTGCGAGAGCTCACCTACACAACAGCATCTGGTTTTCATCTCCAGCCTCTGGAAAGAGTCTTGTGTCTATGGATCTGATCAATGTGAACAGCATGTGACCTCCCTGTGACACGCTGGGATACCTCATGGAGACAGCAAAGAGGACGGCAAAGAGGACGGCAAAGAGGACGGCAAAGAGGACGGCAAAGAGGACAGCGGTCTTGTGGGGAAGATAAAGTGGCCAGCTACATAGACGACCGGAACATGTTGAATTTAAAACAGGTGGAACCAAATGGAACGTGTAAAATTCTGAACCGTACATTCCTGGTGTATTGGGGTGTAACAGCCTTCTAGAAACAGATACCTGTCAACCCAATAGACTTTGAACACAGGGCATTTCATGGGTCGTAACAGTAGGTTGCAGTGCATGGTGGGAATAGTGGGTAAATGGCGTTTGGCAAACAAAATCTAAATGGCATAGTTGAGAATCCAAAAGGGATGCATAGACAGTGCATTCTGCATGGAATGGCAGGGCTGGCTAGAGCAGCTGAAAGCATTCACGATCTGTCCACAAGCAATCAACAAAACAACACTCGTGTAGGTTTTTTTTATTATTGTTTTACTGGTATTTCTGTAATTGAAAACTCAAATCCAGGTCTACAGCATAGGTTTTCAGGGTCCCCTTCAGATCTGAGTGGATAGTGAGGACTTCATACATTTGCCATCCTTAGCATGACATCAGATAATCATTCAAGAACTCACAAAAGGGAGGGAGGGGGGGGGGGTAGAAATGGGCAAAACAATTTGTCAACCATTCTCAAATTAATCTACAACTAAAAATATATACTCACTTCTTCAATGGAATTACCCTCAAGCTCTTACAACATAAATAGCATAATTTGCATCCCGTAACCCCCCTCTCGACTTAACGGGGCAGTTTCCGCTATATCACCCCGATAAATGGAAACTTTCAAGTGACAGGTCTTGCGTCTAGCGCATCTGCAACACAATGGGTCAAACCACTTCAGTAAATACTTGGAAGGCTGGATGAAGATGAGGTATCCTGTAGGATAATGCCTGATAAAAATGTTGAAAACTCAATTTCACTGACCAAAAAAAATAACTGAAAAGGTTCTCTTTGATACAACGTAGATTTCTTTCCAATAGGCAACCTGGGCTTTGAAGAGTCTTTCAATCACTGAACGCTGATAGAGTAAGTGCTTATTTTAAGTGTTAAAGAAACCCAGACATTACATTGCTCCTGTTTAACTGTTTTGAGAAACCAACGTCTTAAAAAGTGGGAATTTATTTATTTAGGGACTCGCTTTTGAGTGGTGGTATTAGTGCTCCATCCGTGCACTCTCTCCTCTCACCATCTCTCTCTTTCTGTCTCACCATCTGTCTCTCTCTCCTGTCTCACCATCTGTCTCTCTCTCCTGTCTCACCATCTCTCTCTGTCTCACCATCTTTCCTCCAGGTGCACAGCATGTTGGTCTGATAAAACAAACTCAGCATCAGGGTATCTTTCTCTTCCCAGATTGACCTGTGACCCCTGGCATTCTGAGAGGCTTTGAAGGCAAAATGATGGAAACCCATAGGGGCCCCCCATCATAGAAAACTCATTCTCTACGCTTCAGTCCTCCTGGACTGTAGCCAGACAGAAAGCGGGAAGGGGGGGGAGGAGGAGGAAGGCAAGGAAGAAGGGATGAAGGAGGGAGAGAGACAGATGGCAAAACTCCTGACCCCAAAAAAACTCTCAAATGGAAGCCATTCAGAATGAATATGGTAATAAATGATGACCAGCAACATCATCATGAAGCGCAACTTGCGCCAGTTCAAGTTGAGACGCACAACCCGAGAGTGATGGATTCAAGTCAATCCACTGGGAGCATCAACATCAATCCCCACCCCCAAAAAAGAAAAATGTCATAAATAACCCGGGAGGAAATGCCTCAATCTCACATCACTGCTGCAACCAAAAAGCTACATGAAAGGTTAGTGGAGCACCTGGGCATGTTGTCATGGCGAGAGGGGGATATCTGGGGGGGGGGAGGGGAACATGTGATTAGTTTCTGGGATTCAGCTGCTCTAGAACTGGACTGCTGAAAGACATGACCTGCTACAAAGTCTCTTTATAACTGTGTGTATTTCGAGTTTATTGGTGAGGGAAGTGAGTTCTACAAAAACCTGACTGAGCAAAATAAACCAAACTGAAATTAAAGTCTAATACAAAGTTAGTCCCCACCCCCCCCAAAAAAGAAAAAAATGGCTTCATCTGTAATTAAATAACAGCATCATTCCTCAAATGTATATTTACACGACAGCCTTCCAGAACAAGTGGTGAGAGAGGGGCACTGGGGTGAGAGAAGAAGAGAACATCCATAAACTACAGTCTTTGTTGTTGTCCTGCATCACAGCAATGTTTGTTTGGAGCCGTGAGAGGTTCTACTGAGGGCTGTGGGAAGGAGGAGCCTTCTTCTCCTGCACACGTCCCAGCTGGCATCACGTCCCAGCCGGCATCACGTCCCAGCTGGCATCACGTCCCAGCCGGCATCACGTCCCAGCCAGCATCACGTCCCAGCCGGCATCACGTCCCAGCCGGCATCAGGATCCACTGGAGAGAGCACTCTTCACTTCGACATTGTTGGATTTCGGTGTAAACGAGTGGCTTCCTTTAGAGCTTTGTTTTTCTTTTTTTGTAGGCCGTACTGAAGCCCCAAAGCAGTCTGAGAGACGGGAGAGACTGAGGGCTGAGGGGCGGGGCTGAGGGGCTGGGCAGGTTCAGAAAGGAGGAGACATCCGATCTCGCCACTGGTCCTGGTGCGCTGATGTCGTTGCCGCAGAGAGAGAGAGAGAGAGAGAGAGAGAGAGAGAGAGAGAGAGAGAGAGAGAGAGAAAGACAGAGGGGGGGGGGGGTTAAGGAGGGCATGAGGCAGGGAGGAGGAGGGAGGGTTTAGCTGCGAGGCAGGCTGCACATCTCGCAGAGCTCTGTGCCAGGTTGGTTCATGAAGGTGCAGTGGAGACAGGACCACATGGCCGAGGAGGAGGCCGAGGCTGAGGGCCCCCCCCCCATGGCCCCGTACTCCTGAGGCCCTGGAGGCTGACCTCCCACCGTGCCTGAGGAGAAACCAGAGGACACACGTCACACACCAATCCATGACAGGTTCACCATGGGTAGAGGAACGCAATCCAACTAACTATCGCTGCGTAAGCACAATCCCAGCCCGGCCGTGTATGGAGACTTACTGCACAGCTGCTCGATGGTGGCCCACTGCTCCGACTTCTTCCAGGTCTGCGCCAGCTCCTCGTTGGAGGTCTTCACAGCGTCCAGCAGGAGCCCCATGCTGTCCTGAGGGTGGGCAGAGAGGAACACACTCAACACACAGGCCCTGAGGCTCACAGCCTCCATCTGAAGTCCACATCCTCTGGCCTCTATAGAAGGACCACATCCTCTATAGAAGGACCACATCCTCTATAGAAGGACCACATCCTCTATAGAAGGACCACATCCTCTATAGAAGGTCCACGTCCTCTATAGAAGGACCACATACTCTATAGAAGGACCACATCCTCTATAGAATGTCCACATCCTCTATAGAAGGTCCACATCCTCTATAGAAGGACCACATCCTCTATAGAAGGACCACATCCTCTATAGAAGGACCACATCCTCTATAGAATGTCCACATCCTCTATAGAAGGTCCACATCCTCTATAGAAGGACCACATCCTCTATAGAAGGTCCACATCCTCTAGCCTCTATAGAAGGTTAACAGTCTCTGTCAGGGCAGGTCCAGCTCTGTGTGGTTCTTCCATCACTTTGTGGTGACATCATATCGTCAGTGTGGTTGTTATCAAGACGCCTCTTAACAACTCAATGTTTGTTTCTGTTATGCAAGCGATCCGCTTAGTCACCTACAAAACTTTGTGATGTTTGGCGATGCCAAGTAAACAAACTCAAGCCCTATTCCAAAGGGAGTTTATGGCAAGTCTGCACCAGGGACTCAGAGTCCCGGGCCAACTGGAAACAGAAGACAGAGGCTAAACATCCTGACATCTGGAACACTAAGCACTTCCACGCTCAGAGAAACATGTGGTCACAGCCTTATGCTGCTGCTACGACACTTCAAAACAACATACACCACTAGCACATGTACTCATGTAGTGTGTAGTGTGTGTGTGTGTGTGTCTGCAGGCGATCAGTACTCACTCCGAGGGGCATGACCTCGTTTGTGACCAGGAAGAGGAGCAGGTGGAAGTCAGAGACGATGTCCAGGAACACAGTTGAGGTGCACTGGGACAGGTATGTAGCTAAACTGTGGAAATCCTGAAACACACACACACACACACACACAGTCAACACAGATAACCCAAGCAACCATGGAGAGCATTTAAGCCGATGATTCATGTTGCGTAAGTAATGGAGGCAAGCTCAAACTGATATCTTTTCTCCAGCCAGTTAGCTCAAGATGACAAATATCACATATTTACAGGCCAGAGTTTGAGCCTCAGCACTGACAATCAGTCCAATCATTTCCACTCCAATTGACATTTACATTACACGCACAAACCCATATAGCTGTCTGGGATACGGAGTACATACAACAGGGTTTTAGTTCATGTCTTAAGTACCTGTGTCTCCCCCAGGATATCGCGGTTCTCTATGGGGAAGCGCTGTGTGGAGCTAAAGGTGTACTGGGGGTCCTTGGGGAAAGTGGTGGTTATCTGCACCAGGGGAAACAGGAAGAAGAAAGATGGCTGTATTGGAAAGCTCCTTGGGCCACCATGACAGGGCAGGAAACATGAGGCTGTGTAACATTGGCTCTGTCAGTAACATGATCCACATCCTCCTCTCTAAAGGAGACCTTGAACATGTTCAGCCCGACTCACGTCTATGATTAGGTACTCCACAGGAAGGGGCCGGGCTAGATATGTGATGTCATTTCCAAATTTATCCCTGTCCTGATGGATGAGAGAAAAAAATAAACATCAGTGAAAGGTCACAGTAAAGGTCACAGTACAATCACAGTAAATACATATATACATTATAAGTGCATCTCCACAGAGGAGCATGTCCACAGAGGAACATGTCCACGGAGGAACATGTCCACAGAGGAACATGTCCACAGAGGAACATGTCCACAGAGGAACATGTCCACGGAGGAACATGTCCACAGAGGAACATGTCCACAGAGGAACATGTCCACAGAGGAACATGTCCACAGAGGAACAGCCCTGGCCCTTGAGAAGTTAAACTCAGGCACCGGTTAATTCCCTTGTTTGATCCCTTTCTGGAACGAACTCTTGAGGCATGCACAGACTACTGCTGCCTGCCTCTTCCTGTTTCCATTAACAAACTGCTCCAATAGGCAAACCTCAGGACAGGTCTGACACAGCGCAGGCCTGGGCTTGTAGCACACTGCCTTGTATACACATGAACGACCCACCAGTCCAAATGAGACACGTTGAAAAGACAGAAACGCTAATTGAACACAACAGAGAGGACGTGAGAGTGTGTGTGACTGTGTGTGTGTATGTGAGCGTGTGTGTGACTGTGTGTGTGTGTGTGTGTGTGAGCGTGTGTGTGTGAGCATGTGTGTGTGACTGTGTGTGTACCTTGTAGAAGACGTCGGGTACGTATTGCTCAGTGCTGGACTCTTTAGCGTAGCCCAGCTCCGGGGCGTCTCTGCAGGGAAGCAGACACTCGTCTCTCACCAGCGCCATGCACTGGTTAGACACCTGGTAGCCCTCGAAGTGGACCTGGTTATCAGGCCCGCCTGGAGACACAGCAGATAGGATGTAGGGAGTCAGATGGCTGAGTGGTGAGGGAGTCGGGCTAGTAATCAGAAGGTTGCCGGATCGATTCCCCGCCGTGCCAAATGACGTTGTGTCCTTGGGCAAGGCACTTCACCCTACTTGCCTCAGGGGGAATGTCCCTGTATTTACTGTAAGTCGCTCTGGATAAGAGCGTCTGCTAAAAGACTAAAATGTAAATGTTAGCTCCTGTCAACATTGACAGCAACATCACAACCCACTGACTACAAAACAAGCATGGGAAATGACTGTCATAGGGAAGGGTAACAGGTTGGTCTTTGATAAAGGGTTTGTAGGTTCATTTCTCAGTGAGGGTCTAGATTGGCTCCGTGTGACAGCTTTGGCAGGGCTCACACACACAAGCACCTCTCAAGTGTGGAGCTTCAGTTTCTCCATTGCAAAAGAGAGAGTTCATTATTGGCACTGTTCGTTTAAAAATACCTGAAGCGTAGAACATCAGTCTGGATACATACTTAATCTGCCAGAGCAAACACAACCATGTTGGCTTCACCCGGCCAAGGCTTGGAATAACCTGCTCTACTGGCCTTCAACCAAAGTCCACTGTGTAACATGCTGCTGTGCAGCCATGGAAATGTCTTCCTAAAAGACAGCGAAGCTGAAAGAGTTGAAGGAAGGGGGTAGCTGTCGTACCGGTGGCCACCACCGTGAAAAACTTTGAGCCGAAATGTCCGTCTGGGGAGAGTCTGCAGGGGTTGGCCTGCTGGTTCTGGAAGTGTCCAGCCGTGATACACTCCTCCGCACTCAGAAAGTAGGAGTCCTAAGGTAAGGACACACACACACACAAATGGATGAAACAGAGAGCGTTACCTTCTGAATCCAACTGAGGTGTGACTCTCAGCATGGTGTCTCAGTGTCAGTGTGCCCTGTGGATCTGGGTGTGCGTCTGGGTGTCACCTTGTTCCTGGTGTAGCGGACCGTGCCTATCCTGGTGTCCTCTGACAGCAGGTCTGAGAAGATCCATCCCACCTAGGCATCACATGAGAGACAGGACAGCAAGTCAGTCCAGCATCACACAAGACAGGACAGCAAGTCAGTTGAGCATCACACGAGAGACCGGACAGCAAGTCAGTCCATTATCACACGAGAGACAGGACAGCAAGTCAGTCCATTATCACACGAGAGACGGGACAGCAAGTCAGTCCAGCATTAGGAGGGGTCCACTGAACTGGCCCATTGGTGCACTTGTGGTCTAAACTTCTTTCGGTAATGCTGCTCGTTTCTGATATGACATGATTAACTGAAAGCTCATTATTCAATAAATAAATACATACATAAGAGCAACACTAAAATGTTTCCTGTTGGCATAATGTTCTTCAAGTCCATGATGTCACAGTTCAGCTGGGTCTCATTGGGCCTGGGGGGGGGGGGGGGGGGGGGGCATATGGAAGTTGTTTCCTCAACTCTCTGAAGGGGGAGGAATTCAGAGAATGCCCCTATTCTAGATGATTGCCTTATGGCCCCTAAAAGACAGTTAAGGGCAGGTAAATGATGGACTACAGAAGCTTGGTGATGCATGTCTCTGTCCAGAGGGCTTGACAGGGTGTCCCTGATGAGGCTGTGGAGGCTGGGAGACAGAGGGCTTGACAGGGTGTCCCTGATGAGGCTGTGGAGGCTGGGAGACAGAGGGCTTGACGGGGTGTCCCTGATGAGGCTGTGGAGGCTGGGAGACAGAGGGCTTGACGGGGTGTCCCTGATGAGGCTGTGGAGGCTGGGAGACAGAGGGCTTGACGGGGTGTCCCTGATGAGGCTGTGGAGGCTGGGAGACAGAGGGCTTGACGGGGTGTCCCTGACGAGGCTGTGGAGGCTGGGAGACAGAGGAAAGGAGCCCAGCCGCAGACTCACCTTGCGCAGTCCCAGCTTGGCAGCGATCTCCTCCACAGCTGCAGCTTTAGGGTCCTCCACCAGCTCCAGGCTGTTCTGGGTACCGATCTAAGAGAGAGCAGGAACCCACGGTTAGGAACCGCCGACAATCCCCAGACAGACAGGGGCTCGTTCCAACCCTCCCAAGAACAGCACGAAAGGGCAGCATGAAACTGTCAGCGACTGAGGGTTAATGAAAACACTTCCGTTACCTCGGGAGACATCACAGCTTGAACGCAGTTTACACGAGCACTGAGTTGACTTTGAGCGTGCCTCTACTGCCATCGTGTGGTTCGATCCCCTTACTACAACTCCTGTCCCCTTGAAGGCCTGGCGCTGCGCTCACCTGTGGGGGTTCGTAGATGGCGGCCACCTCAGCCCTGATGCCCAGAGGGATGTCTTTATGCTCCGTGTACCTGCCATACAGGTACCCCATCCTCTGGCTGCCCGTCTTCCTCCAGAAGTCCAGGAAGCGGTCGGCGATGGTGTGATTCTCAAACATGATGTTGTCTACATGTCTGTATTTCTGTAAAGAAAAAAAACGACAACAAAGACGATGGGTTTAAACCCAGGCACTTCTTGGTTGGTTGGGGTTGTTGAGTGTGTGTGTGGGCATGCGGGCACACCTGTCTGTTGAGGGTGAGGGCACTGGGCTGGCACTTGGTGCAGATGCCCTCTGGCCAGGGAGGGTGGCCCTCACAACCAGACTTGATCTTACAGCTGATGTTCTCCAGGGCGACAAACTTCCCTCTGGAGAACACAGGGGTTTAAACAGGGAGGTTGGTGTGAATTTGGGACTTCCGGAAGGTTCCCTGGGGAACTTGATATGTGGAGCCACTCACTTGTCAGCTCCGCCCGTCAGCTTGCGGATGTAGGCGTGGAATGACATGTGCTTGACTGGCGGGTCCAGGTGGTTCAGGTAGTCTTCATCAAAAGGCTGGTGGCATATACAAGAAACTATAGATTACTGTGCAAACGTCTAATCATAATAATCCAAAAAGTAAAGAAACAATACTTAAAGACATAATGAAATGAAAAATACATGAGACAAAAAAGGAAATATGTAAGAATATTTGTGTAAAATATGTTGTGGCACAAGCCTTTCACACAGTACTGTATATCACTGCAAATGCCACTATTCCAAAATGTATTGTTGGCCACGTCCAAAACACACTAGTAGAAGTTTGATGGCAGCAGATGAAGAGTAAGCGCCCTGAACCTACCTCTAGTGGTACACAGTGAACACACTTCCCCATTGCACCATGCCGACACCTGACAAGAAAAGAACACACAGGTCCCTCTGTTGATTCCTGAGTAACTTTACATGGGAAGATACATGCAACACACATGTCCTACTTACAGTTGTGGATCTTTATTTCGGTAGATTTTGCCCTCCTGCTTGGCCAGGTACTGGTCGATCTCGTCTTCGGGGATGTGGGCGGCGGACTGGGAGCGAGACATGGAGGATGCCGAGGAGGAGGATATGGAGGAGGAGGATGTGGAGGGTAATGATGAAGAGGAGTGAGGTGTGGCCACGTCCATCACCTCTCCAGCTGGCCCTGGGGAGCCCGAGGGATACAGGAACAGCATGTCTCCATGCCTAGACAGAGAGAGAGACAAAGACAGAGAGAGAGAGAGAGAGACAGAGAGAGAGAGAGAGAGAAATAAGGGAGTTATATGACGCGCGAGTGTGTGACTATTGCTATAGTAGGCATGGGAACTAGAAGGCCATGCAGCTGTCTTTCTTCTCCACTCACTTGATCTTGAGCAGACTGAGGGTCTTGTTCTGGGACAGGATCTCTCCCGTCTTGTTGCGGTTCAGGTAAATAGAAATGCCATTGGAGTTGAAGCCAAACTCTTTGGCGACCTGGAAGGAGAAATCATTAAGACGTGTTTATTCCTGTATAGCTAGGAGAAGGTGATGTGTACCGTGACCGGGTTTGAAGCACAACCTTTACGACAGTGGTCTGGAGCCTACTATTAAAACATCATCGACCGTGACAATCCACCAACATAAGCACATCCTCTAATTAAGGAAAACCTCAC
Source organism: Hypomesus transpacificus (assembly GCF_021917145.1). NCBI lineage: Eukaryota > Metazoa > Chordata > Actinopteri > Osmeriformes > Osmeridae > Hypomesus > Hypomesus transpacificus. The sequence continues at coordinate 7,376,007 of NC_061072.1, forward strand.
TCAGGAGCCCCCCCCCTCCCCCCCACTGGTGAAAAAGCAGCAGGGAGCTCTCCTCCCTCCCCATTGGTCCCTTAGCTCTCTCCCCCATTACTGTACACAGCCAGAGCTCAGAGGTAATAAAAACAACCAGCTCAACTGATATGCAGCATCTCCCCTCCTTTAAACAAAAGCACATGCATTATTAATGCCACGTTGCCACAACACTTCTCCAATGCTGTTGCAGCATGTGAGGGATTCACTGATGAGGTCATTCCAAGTCCATCATCTTCACCACAGATAGGCCGGGCTTGACATAGCCTCTCGTTTTTTGCCGTTCTTCTGCAACAAATTTGCATTCATCTAATTTACCCAAAGAGGGGCAAGCTAGAATGGGGTATGTAATACAATTCTGACAATGTAACAACCCTTTCTGGAAGGCTCTCTCAGGGGGGTTCTAAATCACTACCTGGAAATCCACTAAGCTTGTGATGAGGCTATATTTAACTGCTGTTCAAAAGGCATCGCACACAGGTCCAGGTCTATCACACGCACGCACGCACGCACACGCACACACACGCCTCTGCTGAGCCTTGTTTCCAGCAGAAGTGGCCTACAGTACCTTGCTACATTGAGCAGCTTACACGGTCTGAACTCTGCAGTGTCACTCTGCTTCCTGCAGTGACACACGGCTCCTTTCATGCAGGAGCCTCATACATAAATCAAACACAGACACAGGCCTAGCCCAGGAACCAGGCCACACTAGCTCACAACGCCAAGAGGTTATCGCCACCAATACTGAGAGATCAGACCATGTGTGGGTTTATGGCCATGAAAGTGACTTGAACACTGTTCAAGTGAAGCACAGTGCTCTGTGCTTCAAAGAAAGACTATTTTCCCCCTTACCTTCTTGATGAAAGCAGATGCTGTCTCCCTCTTGGTGGATGGAATTTTCCTCATCCCATCCGGAGACTGAACCCGGATAATCTGCAACAACACAGCAGAAGATCCCTATTATCAACTGTGAGGTTGCTAGAAGATCTGCCTATATACAATAGCTAGAACTGGTAAAGCTTAGTTTGTGCTTTTTAAATTCAGATGCAGCTGCACCTTAGTGTAAATGGAGAGGAAAGTAAACAAAAACGAACTAGACTGTTCTGTGACAGCTGTCAGTTCCAGGGCAGTGACAGTGCATAGAAATGTGTGTGTCAGGGGGGTGGGGAGGGATAGGCCCGTGACAGTCCGTATTTTAGTATAGTTACACACAAAGTCATCACTTCATATACATGTGGTAACGTTGGGCTATTTGTACAGGGTATGAGATTATCACAACGGTCTATTTTGAGTTGTTTCGTCACTAGCAAGTCAGCGGGAAAGTTGTATTTTTTATTGGTTTGGAAGCAAGGACTACTCGGTCTTAACTTGCTGTTGAAAAGTAAGGGTTACCCATGGGTTACCCATTGCAACAACGAAAAAAACATCGATTAAATTGCTCGGTTACCAGCAGCATCGTAGAACACTCAAATATACATGAGCAGAGAACATGAAGCGAATGTTAGCTAGAAAGCTAATCTACTCAAATAGTGGGAGCAGCTACTTGTTTTTTTCACCACAACACCAATTTTATTTAGCGTGCTTAACTTAGTCGGGTCAAGTTAGTTATCGAATAGTTAAAATGGTCCTACTACTTGTTTTGTTTTTCGTAGTTAGGTGCCTGTATGCCAAAGAACAGCTCACTGCATTTGTTCAAACCCCATTTGACAAGTTTGTTACTTATTTTTAAACGGAACAAGATAACCTGTCACCTAGCTCATACAAGTAAGTTTGCATAAGTTAGCTAGTTAGGTGTTTGTCCATGTCCCAACTCATAGGGTTTCGTAACGACTGACCATCTAGGGTCAGTAGCTAGCAAGCTGTCTAGTTGAGCTAACGTAGTGAAGCTTGACAGCTGTCTAGCCAGTTCATTGGCTGCCTACACTAGCATATTGTGAACTAGCTAGCTAGGTAGCTAGAAAACAATCACCGCACAAAGTGAAAATGAATGTTCCTTTGTCATGCATACGCATCCAGGCATTTTTCAAAATAACTTAAAATTATCAGACAACATATCATTTCGATTTCAAACCATATATTACAATGTATCACTACTGTAATATTAAACAACAACGTACTGACTAGGCATGTTTAAGAAGTATTTCTGACTAAGCTAACAGCTATACTGCTGGCTAACATTAGCCTTTAGGGCCTGTCACTTGCACACCAGTCTGCTAGCTTAGCTAGCTAGCCAGGCTAATTCTGCTGCCTCATCACTCCGGACGACTCTTCGGTAACATTTTGTGGCGTAAATTACACACTCTACTTTCAGTGTAATACTTACAATATTTTCAGCCATGTTGAACGGGTAAATGCTCCCGAACTATATCGTTGTGTAACAACAAAGACAACGAATTTAGCGATTAAAATTTTACTGACTAGCTAGAGTCAACGAAACTCCATCCCACAACTCAAACACCGGGTGTTACAGGCTTGAAAGTCCTAGTCGTCACTTCCGGATTCAAACGCTTACTGTTAACAATTGTTCCGCCACACCAAAGTCCAAAACCGTTGCAGTCCAGAGGTACTTTTTAGGTCATACGACCATAATTAGTTAAATATACTAAATATATTAGTAAAATGTAGCTGTTATCGTTAATACTACAATCAAGTAATCAAAGTTTACTAGAACTACTATTATAAATGATAGTTTGTGATCCATACTGAAATAATTATGTTTGCTATTAAATTTAAATAATTATGCGTACATATCTTATCAAGATTCAGACCCGTTAAAATGTACGGCAAATACATTAAATGACTTAGCCTGGTAAAAAAAAAGCCACTTTTGCATAAAGTCTCAGCAACATTGCCAATGTACTAGATGAAGAGGGTCACTTAGAACAACATTTTACAACAACAAAATAAGAAAACAAAGCATGTTGTTTTTCAATTTTTTTCAAGCTTTATTTTTATATCATCCTGTAGAGAGGTTAACATCTGTTGATATTAGTGTCTGCAGTAGCTTCATCCTTCTCATCCCATTCTTCCCAACCATTTACAGGAATTTAAGAAATTGGTCTGAATATGTTAGTCACTTTTGATCTGAATCTTCCAATTAATTCCTTAAGTTTGCATATATCTCTTAAATTATGTGTGTGAGTAATCGGCACAGTGTGATGTGGACCGTTTGGGGGAATACACTGTAAACTATAACTACGTTGAAAGCACAATCAACCAAGACGATAGGGAAATTATGATGACTTCACTGGATGAAGTCTTTGAATGACAGATGAAGAAAAGATGATGAGAAAAGAGGTTTCACTACATGAACAAACAAACATGATGTGCAACTACAGAATGATCTGGACTCAAAATTACGATAATGAATGAATACAATTACATAATGATAAGATGAACACGCAACAGAAACAAAAACTTTACGTATAGTGGACACAAGACACGATGCCAACATGCGATGGCCAAAGAAAGAGACAAAGGGAACAAAGTCAAAATGATAACATGAAATAAATACATGCAGTTGAAATCAAACTAGATACAACGTACACGTTTACATTGTCATCAAGCTGTGATGAAACGATACACAAATGAGATGGTTATGAAACTACAATACACGTGAGCAAACACAATGATGGAGTGATGATGATCGTTATGATGGAATGAAATGGATAGAAAACTTAGATGGACAACAAACAAGATGACAAGGTCCTCTCATACGTGATGACGACCCTAAGAAAAGATAAAGCATACAAACACAACACAACTATTCCCCCTTCAGCCTCATTGCTGATAAAGTGATGAACAGAGATCTGAGCTGTGTCTTTGATGAAGAGACCTGGTTACTTGTAGCATTGGTTACTGTGCCATTTATAATCACCTTCATCCATTTTTTCAATGGTTCTTATTGTAATGAGGAGACCAGCTGGATACAAAACTGCCAACAACTTTTTAAAGCAACTATCCCTGAGAATATTTAGTTGCAAGTTAAATAATATCGTCAGAGATTTATCATACAAAAGATAGAAAATAGTTGAAAAGGGGAATAACGATACGAGCTGTAATAAGTGTGAGGGGATGTTAAAATGTTTGTCTCTTGCAGAAGTTGAGTGTGTATGTAAAACGGTGGGTTAGACTGAGAGAGAGGTAGGGGTGGGGAGACTGATGGTAATCTGTCCAAACTGACCCTCTAAAATGATTACGCTCAGCAACTGGCAGCAATAGTCCCATCTCTACAGGACTGTGATTTTATGTTTCTGTATTCGGCGTGGATGACAAGGCCTCTGTGATGTCAACAGAAGCACCGAAGCACGTGACATGGGAACCCACCCTATTCACGGGTCGCTCACTTGTTTGATCTCACATTGAGGCTGCATTGCTTGTGTAAGTTTCATGTTTTCTTTCATATGAAGAAGAGGAGTAAAAAAAGAGGGGTGGGAAAGCGCAGTGGGGGGAAAAGAAAGGAGAGCGGGAGAGAGAGGGAGAGAGGGAGGCAGAGAGGAGGGAGAGAGGGGGGCAGAGAGGAGGGAGAGGGGGAGAGAGGAGGAAGAGAGGGGGAGAGAGGAGGGAGAGAGGGAGAGAGGAGGGAGAGAGGGAGAGAGAGAGGGAGAGAGGAGGGAGAGAGGAGGGAGAGGGGGGAGAGAGGGGGGCAAAGAGGAGGGAGAGGCCTGCTGGATGTCTGAATGCAGATCTTAAGTCCCAGAGATGGATTGCTAAACATGGCAGATGAGTTATATGTGAACTGAGACTGCAGAAATAAAATAAGAAACCAGTTTGGAAAGAGAGACAGTAATTTTTTGTGCATCTTTTTCAGCTTTTTTCTATTTTTGTCAGTGTTGTAGTTCTTTACTGCGGACAGTTCCAGTCCATCCCAGGTGACGGGGTAGTGGAGGCCGGCCCGAAGGAGATGGATGTGGGCTTGAACGCACAGAGGATGTGCGTCCTCAGACGGAGGCCCTAGATGATACCATACTGGGCCAGCTCGTGGAGCTCCAGGTGATTGAAGGCCTCCCAGGGGCAGATGACGGTGATGTCTGGAGATCAAACCCAGATGTGTCAAAACAAGTACAACCGGAAAACAAACATAACGCTTTGTGTGTGTGTCTGTGTGTGTGTATGTATGCATATGTGCGTGCGTGTGTTCACTGTGCGAATGAGATAACTTACCTGTGCCTAAGCCCTCCATTCCAGGGATGTCATCGCCAAAGCTGTGGAATAGAAAACAGTATCAAATCGTATCCAAATCGCAAACAGCTATCGTCCAATGGGCTTGCTTGTGACATAGAAGGACCAGAAGCGCTCAGCCGTACCCCTGGATCCCCTTCTTTGGGGGCTTGCTCTTGAACTGGCGAGTCTGCCTCTGCTTGAACTTCGGCGGGCCCTTGCGTGGTGTGGCAGGGCCGCCCGTTACCCGGGTGGCCGATTTGATGTCTGTCTTTGGAGGCTCAAGATTCATAGTTAAAAGTGACGTGGATGTGGACGCAAGTTGGTGGCTCTTTCAGACCCCTCTGAGTTGTTTGTCGTCTTGATGATATCTGTTTTGGGAATGAGCGATCAGACGTGTTCTAAAATGGCTTATGTGCCAGAATGTTACAGGTGTTTTGTTGCTAAATAACAGCGATTGTTTCACAGACATTCAAACTTGCATCTGTTATCTGACACAGTAAAATGTAATCCCTTCACTAATCTGATGAGCACTAAGGGGATTTAGATTCATATTTACTTGTAACTGGGTGTCTGAGGGACGTACCTGGGTGTGGGTTACTTGGATGACCCAAATCTGTAATCCCCAGATCAAATTAATGAGTGCCCCCAGCTTCTTAACAAGACAGCAAGCAACACTTGGCCTAATCTCATTACAGCAAGGACAACACAAAGAAAATGCTGAGCATGCACTTGGGGTTGTTAAATCCTCTCAATTCGCCCTCTAACAATGACATTGTGAAATCCGTGATGCTTTTTCCAAACGATGTTTTGTGTTAAATACAATCATTTGAATGCCATACATTTTGGTATTGACTAGCACAATCAGTCTGCCGATTCATGTGAGCAAATTCTGATATTATTTTCAAGTTTTGCGTTCAAGGGTTAAGTTTTTTGCTCATCCAAAAGCTACTACTGACTAGAACAATATTTATCATAATACGCAATTACATCACATGACTTTTAAAACATAACTTTGAAACCTCCAACCTCAAAACTGAAGTGTTCAGACTCCAGTTATCTATCAGAACATGCACAGCTGAACAGAAGCATCTTAATAGTTTACAGCCAAGAACAGTCCAACGCTTAAACTCAGACCACCCCTAAAACCTTCTCATTCACAAATGATTCTTTTTTCCCACTACTCACTACTCAGTCTCATCTCTTCTCTAGACGAACAGCTGAGCGTATCGAGTCGTGCCATTGGTTCAGGGTTCAGATTGGGAAGCCAGTATACTCACGAGCTGCTTGGGTGAAGGACAGCCAGACGAGTGGGACTGAGCACAGAGCTGCTCTCTCTAGCCGACGCTCGGGTTCCTATGCTAGGCTTGCTCTGAGGGCCGAGCAGGGCACAGTGGTCCTCTTATATCCCTGGCCCATCCAGAGGGAGGGGGCCGCCTCCCATCCTTGATCCCCTGCCAGAGACACCTAGGGTGGGGGGAGGGTGGTGCTACAGACGGCGGGGGATGTGGACGCTGGTTAATGAGAAGGATAAAGTCGAAAAACAAATGCAAGGTGATGACGTTGTTTATTTTTACTTTTCTTTTCATATTAATCTTGGCAAACATACTGTATCTATTTGTGACTGAAAGTAGGCCTACAGACCTATATTCCAAGATGGCCAACACAGAAATTGTGGGCGGTCTGTCTTTGAAATGTTCACGTTGCGTGTTCACTGGCAATAGAAACTTTGTAAAAACACCACGATTTCTCTAATTACACAGCGAACATGAATCACTCACATCTCGACAGTTGCAGCAGTGAAAGGGAAGGAGAATATCCTCAGACGAACAGCAACACGCCTAAAATACCTCACCAGCCCCACTCATGAATATCTGTGTAAAGCAATCATCATCTCTAGCTTGTGTTTTACAGGCTAACAGCAGTGTCAACAACACCATCCCCACCCCTCAGCAATTTCTCAGATTGTCTTAATTCGATGGCACATGGTAATCCTCCAGCCAGTGCAGTGCTCTCCCATTCAGATTTGAGCTCCGCTACTTCACCCTCAGATACTTTTCACATTTAGGACAAGGGCATGCTCCAAGGCTACATCCCCCCTCCTCTATGCTACATCATTTTATGGCTTAAACTGGCTCTTCTTATAGTTGATTGTTATTGGGTAAATCTGGTCCAGATGGATTTTTTCGCCTCATTAAACTGTTAGTAAATGTGCGTCCATCCAAAGCCAAAGACATTACAAGTGACAGACTCCAGGTGGTTCTGAGACATCCACAAGTCCAAAGTCATTGTGGAGTTTTTTTATTGACATCATCCCAAGACATGCACTGTGCTTAATCCTCAGTGGACATCCAGTATGGACACAGTTTAGGACTCAAACTAAGTTGGTTTGAGGTCTGAGTAAGTGGCACGTGAGGCGTGAGGCCTTGTTGTTTTGGTTGGGGTCATTACAGCCCTGGAGGCACGCCTGTCTGGCTGTGTCTGATGACCTCTAAACTCTCAGAAGGATCGCACACGGGACAAACATGCCTCGCTGTTCACATCAGCTTAATGAAGGGAGAGGGACAATTCTGGGGGAGTCTGGGCAAGAGTTCAATCAATACACCAATCAATGCCAAACATAGAGATATACTGTTCTGTGTGGACCTTCGTGCACTCCAAATATTCTATTTTCCTGAAATTCAATACTCTGGAAAAGACTAATTGGGAAGTCATTCCCACTTGTTATAATACAGAATAGGCAACCTCTGAGGGTTAAATAATGTCAATGCAAATGCAAAGCCAAATTCATAACCTTGAATGCGGGGGTCAGATGGCTTAGCGGTTAGGGAGTCAGGCTATTAATCAGAAGGTTGTTGGTTCAATTCCCAGCCGTGCAAAATGACATTGTATCCTTGGGCAAGGCACTTCACCCTACTTGTCTTGGGGAGAATGTCCCTGTACTTACTGTAAGTTGCTCTGGATAAGAGCGTCTGCTAAATGACTAAATGTAAATGTATGAATATGTATAAGTTAAAGTCATTGTTCAGACTTGTGGATTGTTCAGCAGACAAGCAATAGCTGGATGAGTGTAAAAGAGAGCAGTTATTTCAAAGGCATCAGGTTCATCCTGATTGCCGTGACGTATTTCCAAGGTGACACGGGACCTCAGCTTGACTGTTTCATTTCTCCATCACGTCAGAACCTTTCGTCAGGATCACTGGAGAAGAACCTATCTTACGTATAATCCCCCTACATAACCCAGATCAAGCCCTTGAACCGCGGGATGGCATGGGCCACTGTGAGTAATCAGGACTACATTGCTGACTCAAGGCAGTGAGATCAGTGTCCCTGTCACCTACAAAAGCACCCCTGTGCCTGGTCAGTTTGACTCAGAAGCGCTGCTGAGTCAAAGACTTCACTGACGTTTAGCGACGGAGAAGTCCTGCTGTTCGATCGTTCCTGATTACCCAGAGTATTCTTGTGATTGGTCGATAGCGTCGCAGCCTGTGCCAGTCTGTGCACGCGGAAGGGGTTTTAATTCAGGAATTTATTGGCAAAAACACTGAATCAGCCTAGATAGAGTCTGCATGTGTTTACTCCACAGCACCCCCACTGGCTATACCAGGAATGACATGCTCTCCTCCCAAAGAATAAACAGTTTGGTAGAAGACAAAACCACAACCCTCTGCTCCTCTATGAACACACATCTGAACTTCCTGTAACTGTACAGTTATGTGCTTCATGTTCTGCTCCTGCATGTCATCCCTCCCTCCCTCCCTCCACTCCTGTCTATCTGGGTCACCTCAGCAAGTTCAAACCTGTCAAACACACAATCTTGAGGGCTACTGGATTCATTCTTTCAAGTATATATTTAGAAGAAAATGTACAATTCATAAATACATTTTTAATAAAAACGGAGGAAACATGCATTCAAATAAATATAAAATATATTAACATCCATAAAATATGTTTTGTGCGTGTTTAAACTACAGTAAAAGTATGCATTTACAGTACCCACCATATTGTAGGCATTTTACTGCTAATAACATTATGCAGAATGTCTGATATGTTGTTATAAAAGTATGATCAAACTTAATTGGAGGGTGAAATCTGGCTTTCTTTCAGTGTCCAAAACAGGAAGCCCCTAAAGACAGGGAAACCCATATCCTGTTTCAATCCAACACACAACAAACTCACACAAATACTAAAAACGATCCACCTAAATCAAGGCTTTTTCAACATTCTGATTTCCATTTTCAGGTAGGCTTTAAGGTTTTCGTCTTCGACGTTCTCCTCGATAGCGGCCAAAGCCTTTTCGGTCCCGTCGCTGTAATACTTCAAGAGCTGCTCCGCGTGCTCGATCCAAACACAGTTGTGACAGCCACTCATGCAGCAGTGAGCGGGTGCTGGCGGTGGACCCTGGGGGTCTGAGGAAGCGGTTGAGACGGTCACAGGCTGGCTGTTTGGGGGTGAGGTTTCGAGGGCCGCTGTGGTGTGTGGATCTGGTCCGTGGCAGAGGCTACGGACAGTTCCAGTGTGAAAACATTTGGTTGGATGGAAGCAGCGAGGGACCTGCTGTCCCAAGTGGAGCAGGTATAGGATACACAGCTGGAAGAGACGGCTGATGTGAGACGGGGCAGATGTCGCATGCGGTAGTAACACACACACATTTTGAATAACATTCTTGTATGCCAGCCAGTGTGCACTAACACTGTGCTCTTACAGCCATTCACACAGTAAGAACATCGACTGGCTGTACAGTATGCTGTAGCTAACTGTAACTAGCCAAGCTACAGCAGTAACCAGACAGGTAGCTAATATTAGCTAAATAGCTAGCTAGATACCAACCTTCTGTAAAGATGACGTTGATCTCACGACATGTGCGCTAAGACGAAACATGATATATGTTTATGTTTCTTTACTACATATCTGTATATTCAATGTCCGAAGTAATGCACAATCTGCAAAAGTGTCGCCCACTGATTTGAACTAGTAGCTGTCTGCTTAGAGGCCATGTCATGAGTGAACTATGACCCAAATCTACACTATAAACAATCATTGTGATTCGTTGACACAAAACCAATAGCCAATCAAATCAAGCGTTGTTTTATTCCATGTCGGCCAATTGAAGCCTTTAGATCATTTTAGGGACGGCCTCTCTCAAAACCGCTGTTTTGACAACTGTCTCCAGTTGGTGGCAGTATTTTAACATTAATCAACCGAATCGAAATCCAAAATGTTCTTTATTATAACAATTTTCTAATGTAATTATATGAAAGTATAGCACATATTTTAGATTTTATAAGACTATTAGATATGTTTTTAAAACAATACTGCCATTCATGTGCCGTATATTGTAATGTGCTGTCGCATGCATCACACATTTCATAAGCTTGGAGTGTTTTAAACTAAGCCACACGTATTCGTCAGTGGCTTCATAATAGCGAGATTTTAAACGTCCTTTATTTTTTAGCAACAAGCTGCCTATTTTGCTGTAGCCTAAATGCCAACGTTTTATAACTGCCTCTTCCTGACCCAAAGCAGTTCCTAGAAATTAATCGCTGGCCTCAAAGAAAAACATTTTGCACTGAATGTATTACAATGGCTGGCAAACAAGAGCACATTTTCTTCACTTGTGTAAAGAGTACGTTTGGCTTTCTCCTAGTGCGCAGTAGACATAGGTCAATATGTACATAACATGGACTATGAGAGCTGTGTATACACAATTGGGATACGTTCTGTTATTTCTCCATACAGGTTCTACTTATCTGAGAATATTTCAAGCTGTATTATCTAACCATTTGAGAGGGTTTGACTGGCCCAGTTTATGACAGATCCATGTTGATCAGGTTGCAATCAAAGAGCATTCAAGCAGAATTGAGGCAGATTTAGTCACTGGAATGTCCCAGTGATGTTCATGTGTGAAAACAAGTTTATCTTTGATGTAGTTACTCTTTGTCAGGCTAATGCTCCACCATACCTTTCCTGTTAACTATTCGCTAACTATTTGAACACTTCACTGATTAGTGTGTTTGCTTGCCTGTGTGTCTGTGTGTGTGTGTGTGTGTGCCTGTTCCTGTGTGAGGGGAAGGTCCCTGTGGGTACTTAATGTTTGCAAGCCACATCCATGGAAACAAAGCAGCTTTACCGGGCCTCATAGTAGGTGTGTTACACCAGCAGGTGTGTTACACCAGCAGGTGTGTTACCTGGGAATGAGCTTATCTAGGGAGAGGCTTCCCCTGAGGCATGTTCTCCGTCATCATAAAATGGACACCTTTTATCTCAGGACCTTAAGTTTCAAAGTCAAAGGCGATATCACTGATCAAACTACTATCAATGTTGAAATATAACAAGTGCACTAAGGATTGGCTCTGTGTCCCAGATGACATTAGGTCATCAGATGACCTGCCTTCCCTTGATAGAGGCGTTTGTTAATGTGGTTCAGTTATGTTTTTATGATGATATTACCAAGGCCCTCCCTGTCCGGGGTTTGCCTCAAAGACAGGCTTGCCATAGAAACACAAAATAATTAGTCATGAGAGGGAGAGAGGGGGAGAGAGGGAGAGAGAGGGGGAGAGAGAGATACAAGGAGCTGAAAGATGAGAGAAGAGAGGGAGAGTGAATCCATAAGTATGCCAGGTATGTCTCTAGTTGGGGGCGGTGGGGGAGGTCTTACTCAGACACTGCCCTTAACTCTGCATCTGAAGTCTCCAAACCCCAGTCGGATTGGGTTTCTTTTCAACGTTTGTTCCCTTGGTAACCACAGAACTTCAGGCAGGTATTTCCTCAGGTGTGTCTGATGCAGAGATGTTTTGAAGCTGTTAGCTGTGGTGTGCTGTGACCCAGGGGATAAAGAGCTTCGGTTGGACTTTCATCCTCCCTGTGAAGCACAATAGACCTGTCAGTGTTTCCATCCAGGACTGCACATTCCCCAATTCAGCCCTCTATGCATCATACAATGCCAGGGAAGAGGGATAGCTACTGAAAGAGGACAACCGTCAAGGATCATAGCGTTTGAATCTCACAAATCTCTGTCTGTCCACCCCAACATTTGAATATCCAGGGATGGTCTGTTGGTTTAATCTGTATGTGCACAAGCTCTGACGACCATAGGCCTGACCCATGCGGGTTCTCTGCAGCTGTGTCAACAGTCCGGTTCCACACCTGAAGCTCCCGTGAGGTTCCTCCAAGAATAGGCAGTGGGTAGTACCATCGCAGAAACCGCAGATTTGAAAGTCCTCCCTTTGCCACCCTGTCTCTGCTGGACCTTGTCCACAACCAACTTGATCCGTCAGGGTCAACAAGTTTTGAAGTGTGATTTAAACCAAACACCCTTTACACTGATTTTGAAGGCGTTCGGAAGCAGAGGAAGACCGTGAAGGGCAAGAGGAAGAGGCAGCAGGTGACAGGAAGTTGCACGGCAGTGTTCCGTCCGACCCTCAAGGTGCACGTGTCCTCCTGACTAACGGAGACACAGCACTGGCTTTGTCCCACACGCACAAAGACCACAGTGTTCCTCCGCTCCAGGGTGCAGCAGCCTCACCACAGCTCCCAGTGACCATCTCAATGACACCGCTCACTCACCTGCCCGGACGAGCACGCACAAGGGAAAACACAGAAAGCAGGGACCAGGATTATCATGTGACAGGAAGGGAAAATAGACCATGACATAAATCCTTGATGAAGAGTTAAGAATGCATGTGGGCTATATCATTGTGTTTGATAGTTATCCTGGGTGATATGATGTGTATTTTAATGGTGGACTGATTGACTGTTAAATACAAATCTGTAGAGCCCTCTGTGCCTAGTGGTGCGAGCATCTTATCTGTAATGATAATGATTGTGCAAAAACAAAATCCTTTTCCACAGAGGGCCTCGCCGGATAACGAGACAAACATGGATGAGAAGTCATCAGAAAACTCCAATTAGGCTCACAGTGGAACTGTGAGTAACCCCCAGGGGAGCTGGTGTTCAGGTGTTCCCTCTGGAACCTTTACAGGTGAACATCCGGTTGATTACCAGAGGTAATTCTCCTGACCTATAGAAACACGCAGCGCTTTCATTTCTTATTCTCTTTCAGACTCAGCATTGAGAACCCTCTTCATCCTTCTGGCTTCCTCTTCAGGTTCGGCGGGCTGTCCACAAGGGATGTGCCATGTCATACTATTTTGGTGCCATGCGGCAGTGACATTTGCCTGCTGAACCTTTTACGTGCTTAAAAACAAGGGACCTCTCTGTTTGCGTAAGCCACTGACACAGTGTGAAGTTACTAAATAAAGGTGATGATCAACAGTCTCATGTGGCACGGATAAAACATGTTCCGATTGATCCACAGATCTGAACAGGGATCCTGAGTTTTGCATACTGACTCAGCAACCTGAGTGTGTCTGAATACAAAGCATGCAATCTTCTAGCCTGTAACCTGACTGCATTTAACACTTCACCCAACACTGTCTCTGGACCTCTGCCATGAAGTCACGGCCGTGGTAATGATGTAAACCTGTTTGCTAACAGGATGGAGATTCAGCCCGGGTTCCTGAGTCCTTGGAGAACGAGGGAACATGGAGAAGGGTTGTTTCTTAAGCAGGTGGTGGGTGGTGAACCAAAAGGGTTCCAAGGCACGTCTCAGTCTTCATGAACCCAGCATGGTACCTTTCTAGTTCAGCTTTTCGTTACTCACAGATCCATTAATGACTTGGAAATAAGCGTTCAGGAAAGCCAGGAAATGTTGACTTTGGCTCCGTGTTGGCCCCGGATGTGGACTTGTCAATGGCTGGAGCTGGCCCTGCTGCTGGTCTTCAGTTTGCAGAGGGGCCCGTGTGGCTGTTATCCGGGGCGGGAGGGTGGGGGCCGGAGGGATGGCGGGCGAGGCTGGAGGCAGTGCTATGTCGTCGGGACAGTGGGGCTTTGATCAGAGGCCCTGTGCTGCCTGAGCTCAGGAAATACTGTGGGTCAGAGAACGTGCTGGGCACAGGGGCAGTTCTGGGGAGGGGGGCAGCGGGGGGCAGTCAACAAGCTTGGAGCCCCTTGTGGACCCCTAAATGGAGAGTATGAATAATAATTCTGGAATCTGTTGCTATGGACTGGTTGCTATGGGTTCAACCAGAGTCTCACTTAGGCACAGGTCCTCTTACACAATAAATATATAAATTTGAATTAGGAGCAAACACAGTCATATAACTGGGAGTTACTAATGTCTAAATATGTTTCAGACTTTGTTCTATGTGGCTTATCTGTCCCTTTTGCATGAAAGACGTGCTTAACGTATGGAACAAAACAGTTTCATGTTTACCTACAGGTGGGGTGCGTGTTGTCAGAGAGACTGCACCTTTTGTTGAGTATGCTTGGGAGTCATGTTTCCTCCCAGTAATAAAATGTTATCCCAGAATGGCATCATTCAGCTCTCAGTGGTGCTCTGATAGTCCACTGAATGACACAGGTAGGTTTTCTATCTTAGGCTGTGAGCGGTCAGCCAAGCTCATTCCTGTGACTCAGAGACACTCTGGCAGCAGTCTCATAGGGGTCAGGACAGGCAGATATCTGATGTATGAGCAGGCAGCAGCCAGAGCACTAAGCACACACAAACACACACAGGCCCAGTAACACAACCAGGACTGCTTTATGGGGCAGACACAAGGACTCTTCAACTGCCCACGACTGCAAATGTAGCCGGTGTGAACTGGTGAAACTCACTCCTCAAGTATGTAATGGGCCACCCGCGTCAATGAATAGCTAGCTTTTTCTTTGGCGTTGCTGGTAGTGGTGGTGCTTGGGATGTCAGAGGTGGCGTGTTCGACCCTCCGTGAAGGATGGACATGGTCCGGAAAAGTCTGACGGAACTCGCAAGACCACGTCCGTTACATACCGTCACACAGATAGTACATGAAATAGGACTGCTTTGTATATCTATTGGTGAATCAAGACAGTTTCTGACTGATCGTGCAGTATTTCTCCTTCTCAGGATATTGTTGGATCCCATTTGGCCTCAAACTGGATTATGTTTGAGGAGTTACATGTTGGCTGTTACCAGAGATGGGAAGTAACTAAGTACAAATACTTTGTTACTGTACATAAGTAGATGTTTCTGGTATAAGTACTGTACTCCATAATTTCTGATGGCGAAGGGTTGACATTTCTTTTGAAAAAAAGATCGGGAAAAAGTTTGGAAAAAAGTTGTTTTAGTCCTCAGAGAATGTTCATCACATTACCAGTACGATCTGTTCCTGAACCAGCCTGCAGCAACGTCTCTTATGGCCCTTTGTTGCTCTCGCACCTTGGATATGGGAAGTTTGACAAACCTTTTTTTTTTTACTTTTGAAAAAAGTTTACACACTTCTTTACTCTAACTTGAGTGAAAAAGTGTAGTCAGTACTTCAACTTCAACCAGTCTTTTTAAACAGTATCTGTACTTGAAAGAAGGATGTGTGTCTTTTTGCCATCTCTGGCTGTAACCCAAAGAGCCAGGGACATCCTGTTGTTCT
The DNA here is from genome assembly GCF_021917145.1 of Hypomesus transpacificus. NCBI lineage: Eukaryota > Metazoa > Chordata > Actinopteri > Osmeriformes > Osmeridae > Hypomesus > Hypomesus transpacificus. The sequence continues at coordinate 7,391,660 of NC_061072.1, forward strand.
TCCTGCTATGACATAATAGATCTCTCTTCAATTCTTTCTCCACCGTCCCCATAATAGAACATACACCACAGGTTCCAAAACCTGTGTCTTTGTTCAGTCTGTGTTTTAGTCCTCAGAGGATGCTCATCACATTACCTGTACGATCTGTTCCTGAGACAGCCTGCAGCGACGTCTCCCATGCCCCTTTGTTGCTCTCGCACCTCCGATATGGGAGGTTAAGAAGAAACCAAATTTGAGCTTTCAATCTACGACATTAGAGCCAGGGGGTCATTTAGGGAACTTCCCGTGTTTGGCTCTGCCTCTCCTTCTGGAGGTTACTAAGGCCCAGTGGCAGCCAGAGTGCCGATGGTAAACGTATAAATCACTCCTCTGCTGCTTGACCAGAGCTGCCCAGGGTGTTCCTGAATCCGCCCTGAAGCAGTGCAGCAGCAGGGGTGGGGTTGCTGTATCAGGGTACACACTGAAACCTGAGCCCCAGAGAGGAAGGTGGGGGGGGGTTCAGGGGACGGACGTGGGTCACAGCATTCTTGTGGTGAATGTGTGTGTTTTCAGGAAAGGGGATGAAAACAGATATGGACTGAGCTGGATTTCCTAATGTTAGATGGGTTATAGAAAATGTTTGGACATTTTTATATGGCTCAGTTTTTCCTCAACCATGCACCAACGTTGATAGAATGTGATGCAAATATGCTGCTGGACTTTAGCGCCACACACATTCTGAGCTGTCACACCTGCTAACCTTTCTCTGCCCTCGACAGCCCTGGAATCATTGCTCAGTGAAGGCTGGTGCTAGCTACTGAGGTCGTCATATCAGACATTAGCAGGCGTGGCCAGATAATAAAACCTCATAATTGTGTCCATGTAAACAAATGATAAACTTTGGTGGTTATTGATAACCTTGGTGGCAATGAGAATGTCTCTGATGAATGATAACAGATAGCAACAACGGTGATTAATTACACTTTAGGGTTTAAAGATGATGAACTACTGTACAGGGCTTATATTTGTCCTGTTCAAATGACAGTTGTCACAGGGAAGAAACACAAGAGTAAGTTGGAAAAGACCTTACACATTTCAGTTTTTCCTGGAGTCTGGAACCACATCACTGTGATCGCATTGATGCAACGAGGAAATGGAACAATGTAAATAAGCACGACTGAATTTGGATGTCATGGTTTCGGTACACAATGTACTGCATGTCATTTTTTTTCATGACTCCGCTAACCGCACTAACCACCAAAATACTTTTTGATCTGTGCTCTCAGGGTTGCGTAATCCGGGCTTGAAACAACCTCGACCTGGAACCTTCTAGATGTGTCTGATGTCTCCCAGGTGGGAGTTAGGCAGCCTTATCACAGCTCAATATGACAATGACCTATGTAAAGGAGACAGCATGAAGTAATTTTCCACCCACAAGATTGTCCGTTGAGATAACACTCTCAGCAGCGCGTCCCCGACCTGCCCTGCAAAACAGTTGTTCATTTGCAGAAAATATTACGTAAGGACGGTATTTCACCAGTGAATATTTATTTTATTACGAAAAAACAAAACATTGAAAAGATTATTAGCTGTTGGTATGTTCAATCAACAAATTAATTTGTCATTTGAAAACATAATTTATTGGCTGATTAAATATTAGGTCTGGAAAGAATGTGCTGTGAATATTTTTTTTCAATATTCAGATCCAGATAACCATACATGTTTTATACAATGCAATACGTTCTTTACAACAAATGTACATGGATTTACATGGCTAAATATGCTATGTGAACTCTCCCGGTGATATCAAAAAGCCAAGCACTATATATTTATGACACTGCTGAGAACTGTCTATCAATCTTGAAAGTGCAAACTACTAAACTACTAACTCTTAAACTTTGGTTTCGAGAGGTATTTCTGTGGTTAACGTAACTTGTCAATGGATCCAGACATGGAATGTTCCAGCATTCACCCACCCCTGGGATTAGAGCAGGTGGTATATTCCATCCCAGCTGTCGCTCCTTTCGTTTGGAGGACCCTGCTGTCCAAAGCATGTCCACTTCAGTGACTGGTATGAACTTGTTTGTGTGTGTTAGTGTGTGTATGGGTATGTGTGTGTCTGTCAACGTCCACCCCATGCTCAGGGACACTATTATCTTCCAGCATTCTGCCATGTCAGCGTAATCCCACCTCATCTGTTTGGTGGTGTTCAGCTGAGTTCTCACTCTCAGTTCTGGTGACCTCGGCTTAAGGCATTGTTCTACCCCAAAGCTAGGGGATCACAACATGGTCTGGCTTCCAAATATGTGGCTGTCCTGTCCTGTCTGTACAGACAAATGGATAGGAATTGTCCATCTATAGAGAATGGCTTGCACATCCAAACCTCTACCTGCAGAGTCTGGGCTTTGAGCCTTTAGAGCCAGCTAAAAGGCCGGCGTGATAACAGCCAAACAGTCAACAGATGCAATGGAAACTGGGTAATGGAGTCTTGATTGAAGTATTGGTTCTGTTCACCACTGGGGTTTCTTATGAAGTCCGTTACCCTGAGGAGAATGAGAGAGGTCATGTTGTTTGATTAGGGTAACCAATGCTACTATTGCCATCCACCACAACATTAAAAGCGTATCCCGCCTAAGCATGTGTTTAAACAGCAGAAAGGCTGAATGCAGCACCGAGGTCGGAATGACAGAGCGAGAACAAAGCAGTAAGTACGAGAAGACAAAACTTGCTGCTACAAATGTAAGAGTCCATCTCTCAATCTCACCACGAGACAAAGACACAGAAGGGGGGGGGAGGGGCGGGGGAGAAAAGGAGAGAGGGACGCGGGAGAGAGCGTGGAAGAGGCAGAGTCAGTATGAAGTGTCCAGCAGCAGGAGGAGGCAGGTGGCTGGGAGAGATAGACCCTCTCCTCAAGGTGAAGGCCCACACAAAGAGGCCATTCACAACCCACCAGTTGAAAAGAAGAAAAAAAAATTGCTATGGCTACAGCAGAGTTTGAAAGGAGCGCGTGGGCGGAAGGAGGGCGTTCAGACGATGGTGGAGAGGTGGAGGTGGTGGAGGGAGGGCGTTCAGACGATAGTGGAGAGGTGGAGAGGTGGAGGTGGCGGGGGGAGGGCGTTCAGACGATATTGGAGAGGTGGAGAGGTGGAGGTGGTGGAGGGAGGGCGTTCAGACGATAGTGGAGAGGTGGAGGGAGGGCGTTCAGACGATAGTGGAGAGGTGGAGGTGGCGGGGGGGAGGCGGCAGGATGGTTTTCAGGGCCAGTTCTCCACCTACGCTGTTGGTGGCTTGGCTGTGTGTGTTGGAGCCCCCCTGCCCGGCGTGGGTGGAGGGAGAGGGTGCTGGCCCCGCTGCTGGCCGGGGAGGCGGTGGAGGTGGTGGAGGCCCGGGGAATGACCGTGTGATACGACAGCTCCGTCTGCGGCGGCTGGCGTCATGGTAACAACAAGATTAGCACCACCCCCAGGACTAAACAAGACTAGCGTATCAACAACCCCCGAAAAGGTCCTCTGCACTTGTTTAGAGAACCCCCTCCCTGTGTGTGAGCAAGTGTGTGTGCCAGTATAGGTGTAATGTGTGTCTGTGTGTGTGTGTTCTAGTGTGTGTGTGTGAGAGCGTGTGCATCCAAGTGTGTGGTGTCAGTGTGTAGAATAGATGTGCCAGTGTGTATGTGACTGTGTGTGTGTGTAACCAGGCGAGGTCAGTACTCACATTCCCCCCTCCCTTGCTGATGAGGGCCAGCTCTGTGGGCTGGTACACTGAGCTGCGTAGCTGCCCGCTGTACCCGCTGTACGGAGAAACCGGCTTGTTCCCTGGGAGGAGGAACAACAACACACATCCTTATATTTATATCCAAACAGAGTCACGGGTCATGCTGTCGTTTCTGCGCGCTTACGTGTCTTAATCTTCCTACATCTTTACATTAACCAAGTTTGCTTTTGACAACCCGTAACATTTGCCCAAAATAGAAGTGGGCAACCGAACGCTATCTACGTGGTTGCTGTGACAACCTTATAAACAACAGATGCTGAGGTACATTATCCTGTCTGTGTACTCAACTGTGTGTCCTGAGACAAACATAAATCCGGGAGTTTGTTTTGTTCCCACAGGTGGAAATGCCTGGTGCCCCTGTGAAATACCTCCCAACAACGATACAGTTGGCTGCCACGCCTCAGTTACCACGGTGACACGGTAACGCAAACACAGCCTGTGTGTGATGTATTAGAGGGTTGTGTGTGTGTTGTTCTGGTTAGGATTATTGGTCTATACTAGCCATTCATTAACTCACAAGTAATACATCTCCCTGTGAATCATTTGCAGAGAATGGAAATGGAATGTATGGGAGAAAATGTGAGGTGGATGGTTTTAGTTTTTAAATGCTAAATCTGGTTTAACATCCTCAATTTAACAAAAAGTTAAAGGGTTCATTACAAACATAGTGTCGGTTTGCATTTCCTGGTGCTACCCGATACAGACCTTTTTTCTCAAGGTTATAAAAGTAATGATGGATCTTATAAGATATTATATCCAGTTTAAACAACCTAATGGCACATGAAAAACGAGTAGTCAAATTCATATGGAATCGATAGTTGTGCGACTGTGAGAGAGAGAGGAGCTCATTTAACTGTAGATCAGGAAGTGATCCGTGGGGTGTTGGGGCATGAAGCCAACAGGGTGCCAGTCTCATGGTTCTCACTCCCACTGCGCCAGCGGTGAACAGGCCAGACTGGCGTGGGGGAAGTGCAGGTACAGCCTGTCCTGTCTGGGACCTCTGGATCTGATACCAGCCGCCAACCAGATCAAAACATCAGCATATCAAATTCAGTGGGGGTTAGCACGTCGATTTGGAAAACGTAGAACCGTCTCACAGGTCTTGAACTGTGTGTCCTCTGCTCTTTCTCACTGATTCCAGGAACCTGTGTTTACTGTTGGCCACTCAACCGGATCTGGGTGTTTTGTCGCATTAAGATGTGAAGGTCATATTTCTGAACTAAAGAGGCTGATTTATCAAAGCAGAACTATCAAACAAGGTCAGAGCCACACATGAGAGTTGTTCCCAGTCATTAGCATTCAACGTTCCTCATGTGCAATGCAGCAAGCCCCAGTGGCCCTTCTAATGAACAAGGTGTTGTTAGGCGTGATAGATGTCTGTGTGGGATGTTTCAGCAAGTCAAAACACCTTGCTGTTTAGGGAGACCCATTAATGATCTCTTTATGATTACTCGGCGATCACAAAATTGGTCGGCGTGCGTGTTTGTGCGTGTGTACACACCTGAGTTGGGCTCGTCCATGGAGAAAGCCTTGTTTTCCATGAACATGTTCTGTCCGCTGTGCTCCTTCAGGATGGTCTCGTAGCCCACTCCTCGGCTGGGGTACAGGTCCTCTCCGAAGCCCGGCTGGCCCTCCTCCTCCCGGGTGAGGGAGCACAGCTCGGGGATGCTGTACAGGATGAGGAACACCCAGGCGTTGGCCACCAGGGCGATGGCCAGGGTGGGGTCGTCCCACGTGGGGCCCCCCTTCTTCCCGTTGCCGTAGACGAACATGACGATCCAGGCCACCCAGATGGCCACCGACAGCAGGCCGGTGAGCAGGATGAAGGCGCCCGCCTGGCGCCACTGCTTGTGCTTCCCCGTCAGGGCGGGCACGGCCGCCACCACCACGGCCAGCAGCAGGTTCAGCACGTAGATGAGCGCCATGACAAAGTCCACGTTGGCGATGTTACACGGGGTGTCCGTGCCGACGCCGAGCGCGGCCGTGGCGTTGAGGGGAGGCAGCGGGTAGCGCACCACGGTGATGATCAGCCACTCGGTGTTGATGACCACCTCCACCAACCACAGCCCCAGCGCCCCCAGACACAGCGCCCAGCCCCGGGGCCCCTGACCCCGCCTGGCCAGGAGGTTCAACCGGACACACTGCATCAGCAGACAGGAGAAGCAGCCGGCGAACAGCACCCCAAACAGGAACCTCCGGGAGGCACAGGTGGAGAAGTTCTTCCCCACGATGAAGGCGAAGGTGAGCCCGAACAGGCCCAGGGTGCAAACTAGGAAGCCCACCAGGAGCCCCACAGAGTTCTTGCGGTTCTTGTCCGTCACAAAGGGCAGGCTGGCCAGAACCACCACCAGGACCACGAAGGAAGCCACCACGCCCGCCCCGGCCAACGACTCCAGCACGATACCCCACGCTGACCCCAGGTCACACAGGTTGTAGTAGAGGGAGCTCACGCCGATACCACATCCCTGGGGAGGGGCCGTGGTAGCCATGGTGACCACGGTCGGAAGAGGGAAGCTGTTGGGGAGTCTTGGCTGCGCGGGCTAGTGGGCTGCAGCAGCACCTGTTCACATTGAGAAGGAGGAGGAGAGAGTGGAGGAGGAGGGAGAGAGTGGAAGAGGTTAGAGGAGGAGGGCGTCTTAAGAAGGTGAGGTGAGAATCGCGTCAGGCTGTTAAGACTCCTGATACACCCAGTCTGGTAAACATGAGTCAGGAGGACACAGATCCAGCCACTGATGTGACGCAACACCTATTTGCTCACATTAGAAAACAAATCATACAAAGAGAAGTGAAGGTATTTCCAATTATGTGTTTAACACTCTTTGTTTAACACACTTTGATAGTGAATAAGCATGTTAGAGGACACTAAAAGCGGAGGAATTTCGAAACTTTCCAGACCAAGGCTCCTCTGTAAATCATTTATGATACCTGAAGACAAATATTGACTCTTTGAATAGAGACGAAACTTGAATAAACAAAGGTGAGGGTCAAAAAATTGCACCCTTACGTGACGTCATCTGGTGACGTCAACTTGATAATTGTTGAGGATATGTGCAAATCGATCCTTAACCTTATATTATTATTCATTCACCCAAACCCCCGTTTTGTTTTTTCGAAATAAAATCATACCCATGTTTGAGCTTCAACTTTAGAAGTTTAACTTTAAGAGTTAACACCAGCTTCTCTTAACAACGTTTCTTCCATTCCTAACAGAGCCAAGCTTTTTAATGGCGACCGTATAGTCCCAGACGTTTGTTCTGTTTATGCTGTGCCAGACTGTTCGTTTGTGCCCTTGTTGGCCCACATTACGCTGAGTTGAAGACGAGCGTCTTCCGGGGACCGGTGGAGGCGGCGGATGCTCGTTGTCTCTGTCTCGGGGCAGCTACTTAACTTCATGACAGACATGCTACTTTATTTGATGCGTTTAAAATGTAATTAGGCTCTTGTAATATAATTTGCGCTACAAATCCGCTAATTATGTGATCTGATGCTGCGTGGCTAGGAGTCAATTGCTTGTTAAGTGAGGGCAGCCAGTCGCTGCTATTGAGTTTTAGTTCTTCCTGATGAACAAAACATGCGCTTGGCCCACTACATGGTCACTGGTCACATTGACTACGGGGTCTGTGTTCAGGGAGAGTGAAGTCAGGCACATGCAAATGAATACATTTTACCCAACCTTAACTATTCACCTCACAAAAAACTACGTTGTCGAAATGTCTTGTCTTATAGGAAATGTTACGGCTATTAATTTCACTACATTTAATAATGACTAACGCTAGTAAATTGAGGATATGTGGAGTCGAGATTAAGTTTTCGAGAAAGCAACTTGAGATATTTTCGTGGAAGCAACCATCTCACAGACTAGCATCAAATTCTCAAACGTATGGTTGCTTTCACACAACTTTTAGAAAACACGCAAACACAATTTTGGGGAAGGAGTTACGACGGAGATAACAGAGCAGGTGCCCGGCAGCTGGTAAACTCCAATGCCTAATACAAAATAAGCCTACTAATTCATATTAAAATGACATTTAGAAAATAAAACGAGTAAAATTTAATTGAAAACTGAAAATGTTATATAGGCTACTGTAGGCTAGCCTATGGCTATGCTATAGCATTCGTTTACTAGCAAAGCACATCATAGACTTTATAGCCTAATACTTGAGCCTATTTTAGAAAATGAACATGCATAAGACATTTTACCTGGGTGGTTAATGTGCGTGTATGGCTCCTTTTTCAGGTATTGTCTTCTACTCACGCTCTCTTATCCCCTGTTTCAAACAGAGACGCGATTAAAAGCTGTTCAGCATATGGTTTGCCACAGCCACGCTGGTGAAGCTGTTAAAAGGTGTCCTTTTACACCGTTTCCAAAACATACGATTTCAAGTTGGCTACTGAAACTTTTGTTGACTTCCTAAAGACTCAATCTTCTTTTAAGTTTTACCAAGTACTCTTAGCAGCGGCTTGGAGCAATTGTAGCTAGAATAAATGGTCATTGCCCCTACCTTTCTCTCTCTCTCTCTCTCTCTCTCTCTCTCTCTCTCTCTCTCTCTCTCTCTCTCTCTCTCTCTCTCTCTCTCTCTCTCTCTCTCTCTCTCTCTCTCTCTCTCTCTCTCTCTCTCTCTCTGTGTTTCACATGCACGGACACACACACACACACACGGGGAAATTATAAACTTTTTCCAAAACAAAAATATAGTTCTTGTTTTAGGTCAGTATAGGTTTTGTTTTAGGTTAGTATAGGTCTATAAGGTTAGTATAGGTCATTATGTGTATTAGAGATCGAGCATATTGTAGCCTATATTGCATACTTTAAAAAATATATTAAGATGTTTATTATTCTATTTTTATTTTATTCTATTTTATTTGAGTTTATCATAGATGTAATCTATGTTCCTAGTACTTATATGTTATGTTATGCTAGGTTGCTTGCGTTGTCTTGTCCCAAGAATTTCAGTACGCAGTCTGACCTTGTGTTGTTCTGTGCACCTGACAATAAAGACTTGAAATTGGAATTTGAAACTATATACTGTCTATTGGTGAGACACCTGGTGGCAGGTTTTCTAAAATGTAATTATTTTGTCCAACACAAGGTGGCAGCATACACACGTTATACGGGCTTGGTGCACGTGCACGTAACAATCTCCACAGGTTAGGTCGCTATTTCACATTTACCCTCAGTCTTCGTGTCTCAGTAGTAGAGATGGAGTTTGTATGTGCGAGGCTGAACACCCTCTCTGCTTGTGATAATGGGGAGGCTCGGGGTCAGTTGCTGTCTGAGGAAACATGAATGTGTCAATATGAATCTACGCCTTTTCCAGCTGTAGGCAGAGGCTATGTGATATCCTACTCCGCTTTTTTCTGTGATCTGTAACTGCATTTAAATGACTGACCACAGCAATTGGTAGCCTACAATATTTATTGTTATCACTTGGTAACTTTACAGTAATATAATTCGTTTTAAATGTTTTCATGTAGCGTTAAGTGTCATTGTTATTTACTTCAGTGGTGTGGTGCTCCATAGCCTTCAACTGATTCAGTGGTTTAGGTGTTGACCTGGCCCATTTTCAAGAAGGGTCCAACAACAGACCTATCTCCCCAGGCCCTAGACTGAGGACCCATGGGGATTGAGAATGACCTCCCACTTAAGACCCCTAGTTCTGTGAGCCAATTGGGTTTGGGTATGACCTCTCTCCTGAAGTCCCAATTCCGTGGTGCTTCCGTAGTTTGAATACATTTCAGGGAGGTGAAAACTTCGGCAAGAGTTGGGATATCTGCTTTTGAAAAGACTATACACATCTAAGACTTATAGTATGAAAAGGAGCAATGTGTGTCTGAGTAGTGCACCATACCTGAGGAGAGACGTGAGTGTTGTGACGTTCACAGCAGACTGGGATGGTTGATGTTGTTGATGACTGTACCTCATGCTACCTCCAGAGAACCATGCAAATCATTTCTGTTCAGTGTCAATATTTGATACTATAATCCTAACCATATTCATAATCAACAAGTTACAAATTTACCTCCAGAAGCAAAGAAATTGACATCATTTTCTCAGTCATCAGACTATAAATTAATGTACCACGGGATTTAAGGATACAACAAACAAAGGATGTTTGTTGAGAAAAAATATTGAGAAAGCCTAGTTTTTAACTGTCGCATTACAAAGGGGTTATAATTACACATGAAAGATAAAAAAGCTCTAACTTCTGTAGCAGAGAGTCATCAGACAAAGCTTGGTACCATCCACACCTTTCTCCTACCCCCGAAAAGGGGGAAGGGTCCTTCCCCCTTTGTCCTTATCTCCCAGAAGTAGATGCTTCAAAGCCCTGACCCAGCATGGGGTCAGGAACAGAGACCACATGGTCACACAGTATCAGACAATGGAGTATAAGGGAGAACTTTCTTTCGTGGATTTACAAACATATTTCTCAAGGACTACATGGCTCATGGACACTAATTCAATGACAGTAGTCGATGTGTTATAATGTGTGTTTTTCTCATTTACCTAGAACGTGTTTAATTGATGTTTGATTATAACTCCCCTTCAGATATAGTTAAATCAGTCAATCTTGATATCAAAATAATTGTATCATACTAACAAAACCAGTTATGAACGTTGTATTGTTCATTCTGAAGTTTAAGCATTTCATGGACATTTTAGATAATGGAACTTAAACTATTAGCCACTTCACACCTCTGGGCAGATCTCAAGACGACGCCCAGGTGGAAGTAACTGACCAATGAGAGAGGTCACCTTCACACGGATGACCCCCTGTTCTTTGGAGTATAAAACCCCCAAACGTACAATCACCCCCGCTTGTTCGTAGGATCAACTTGAGGTGTTCGCGACATTCTCTAACCTTTACCTCATAACCTGCACATTCACTTTGCGCCCGGAACTTTGACGAGAGATTCCGTTTCCTATTCGTTGGACATAACGAACCATTGACTCCGTTCTTCAAACCGACAAAAGTAACTGCGATTTGCAATATTTCTTACTTGTGACATATTGGCATGTTGTGATTGAATTGTTGATGTTTGATTGTATTTTACAAATGATTTAACTTGACCATCGTTAGGTCAGTTGCCATTGATCTTCCATTGTTACTATAGAAGCCTCTTCCTCTGTACCTCTTCCTCACTCTCTCTCTCCCCTCCCCCTCCACACGCGCTCTACGCAGCCATTGTGTATTGCACACTCATTAGAATTTAGGCCTACTGTACTGCTTTAGCCCAACTAACCCATAACTTATCTGGTATGTGTTCACTATAATTACATTCTCTTAAATAAATCATTGTGTATAATACTCGCGTATCTCTCACGTTATATGATCTGCTCTACTTTCATAGAATTCCCTACTTAAGATTAGACTGATTATTACGAGTGCTATTATTCAATATTATTAAATAAGGTTTCCTCTGTCCGTTTCACAAATCAGAGGTGGTGCCCCCAAGAACTACTATACTTTATTATAAACTAAGTATTGCTTATCTTAACCGTGCAAACCACGCTACACTTCTATAGTACTTATTGATGAGCGATCACAATTTAAATGATCAAATACTCAAACCTTTTTTTAGCACAATCTTAGACATTTTACTCACAGATAAAGAACATCTATGTGATTTTCTATGATTGATTACAAGGTATTGAAACATGTAGCTGTATCTGTTATATATACATGATGAGACAAGGCCACAAGATCAGTAGGCTTTACTTCATTTCATGTTACCCACCACCTGATTAATAAGAAAAAATAAACTGTATGCTGTGATAAGGACATCATCTGCTAGTTACAGAAATGTCATTGACATCATCAGTACTCTCAGAGATACAAGAGACAGTTAACAACATTTAGTAGCTGTGACTTGTTAATGACACGTGTCTCCTCTTCCTCCCTCCTCCTCCTCCTTCTTGTGGAAAACCTTCCCATCCTTCTGCTTCTTCCATCTCAGCGTGCTGTGCTCTGGGATCCTCCCAGCTGCCTTCATCTGGGGGCACAGTCACACTGTCATGGTTACACCACATTATGGGGTGTATTGTAGAACACTGAACTAGTCTTGGATCAGTATGTGTGTTTCACCAACCTGTCACTGTCAGCTACATCTGTAAAGGGTATTCTTACTGCAATAACAATCCTTACATGGTCCTAGGGTGTAACTGCTGGTTGTCTGTAATGACTGAGACTTTGACTACACATCATGTACAGTCAGAGGACTGCCTTTCCTCACACAGGGAGACACTTACTTGCTGCAAGATGGAGTCCAACATGGCAGGATCCTCTAAGTCTGAAGGTGAATTAGGAACCAGGTCCACTCTCCCCACCAGCATCACCTTAGTAGGAGTCTTAGTGGTGCTCCCTAAGTGTGGGAAGGTAAGAATTAGGAGGCAGACTTTATAATGAAGTGGTACATTACAGTTTCTCAAGTAAAAAGGGCTCTATCAAGATATAACACTACCTGTTGTTGTACCAAGAGTGCTCAGTATGGTCGTGTTTGTGATGCTCCCTGGGGTGAGAATGAGAAATGAGCCGTTAAAACACAGTTGGGCAGTACAGTACATTACTCAAGATTAGACTATTAAATACAGTGACATGTAACGCAGGGTTGACAAGATTCCTTCTAAGAGTCAATGCAACTTGTAATGCTTTTCTGCGCAAACAAAATTAATTGTATTTGTTTGTAATTTGATCAAGTTGGTTGTTGTGTAATAATTTACTATTAAGTTGCTCCCGATGGGCAGGCCGGCGCCTTGCATGGTAGCTCGCTGCCGTCGATATGTGTGAGTGTGAGTATGAATGGGTGAATGAGAGGCAAACATTGTTAAGCGCTTTGAGTGCCGCTAAGGTAGAAAAGCGCTATATAAATGCAGTCCATTTACCATTTAACATTTACTAATTTACTATTCCATCCTATTTGGCGAGCAGGTTTATTAACTACATGTGATCTCCTACAAACACCCTGCAAGCTTTCATGCTGTAGTGAAACCCCCATTTCAGTGGTGTGGTCTAGTATGAAGTAGAGGGCATACTGTCACTCTGCCAAGTCCCCCACCATGTATCACTGCTCTTTAATAGAGGACATACAGGAAACCCTTGTTAGTATACGCCTGCTCATCACCTACAATACACCACTGACACGTTCAAACCACACTGGCAGCTGCCAAGTCTCACTCACCATTGTGGCAAATTAAATAGAAGGATGAAGAACAAGGTTCAGGAGTCCACTGCCATGACACATGTGTATGTGTTAAGACACAGTCATAGCTAGAGCCTGGATGGCCATTCCTCCAGTATCTGAAGGAGGAGGTAGACCCGTCTGACCACTTCCAGTCGTCTTTGAACAGACCGATCCAGACGATGGCAGATGAATTCTCTCCCAGAACAAGTTGCTGTATCTCAATGTTTTCAGCCTGGTTCCTGATGCTGGCCAGGTCTGTGTAACTCTGTCTGCAGTAGAGCTGAGCGTCTCTCCAAGTTCTTGGTCCTAGAACCAGGATGTAGTTTGGTTTGCCAGGATCCTTACCTAAGAGTATCCATCATTAATATTATCTATTCATGTTTTTAAAAATGTTACCAACATATTTTCTCATGAAAAAAAATCAACCCTCCGCCTATAAAACTAAAATGTTTTTCTGCATCAGTTATTTCCTCTAGAAGGCCATAGCAAGCAAACATGCATCTAATAACTGAAAAATGTGTTGTTAGGAATAGAAAATACTAACTCACCACTGTTAGAACAGACAAAAGAGTAAGTATTTGTACATGCATAGTCTCTCCATACTCCTGTTTCATTGCTGACCAGTGCAGCGCAGGGCTGGCCTGTGATTGGCTCTGGCTGGGCCCAGTTCCTGTACTCCGTCTCTCCTTCTCTGTAGAACTGACTGCCTGAAAGAGACCACTTCCAGCTGCTGACACTGTCTCTAGTCAGTCCCTTCCAAAAATGATCATTGACAAGACCTGTCTGGTTCAACATGTTCTGCATGTCCTCCATGCTGTCTAAGGTCGCCAGGTCAACATAGTGCTCTCTACAGTAGCTCTGGGCAGCAGTCCAATTCAGATTCATATTGACCAGATGATACTGATGTAGTGCACAGGCAGAGAGCACCCAGAACTCTGCAAACACATAATCATCTCATTACTGAGTTTGTCCTGAGCTGGAGAGGCTGGAAGGTTGTAGGAAGTGTGTTGACTAGACTGATGACTTGAAAGACTCTTACCAAGGAGCAGGGCAACAGATGAGACTCTGCACTGCATGGCTCTGATCTACACACACACAGATACAGACAGACACATAGATACACACAGAGACGTTTAGACACAAACACAGACACACACACAGAAACACACACACACACATACACAGAGGTACACATACACAGAGAGATAAACAGACACATTGATACACATTCACACAACAACAACATCAATATTTAGTAGTTTTGTGATGAACCCCAGTGTCTCACCAAGTGTGAGCATCACGTAGGCTAAGGCCTCACCCAGCTGCCTGGGTTTGAGTCCAGACCTCTGCTACATATCACCCCCCCCCTCTCTCTCACTACATTTCGTGTCTCTCACCATCACTATGAAATGATGAAGGAAATTCAAAAAGACATATATTTGTTCAACACTGTATCACTCAACTGATACACATTTAGGATTCATTGAATTACTATTTTAAGTGTGGATGTATTTATAAAATTCTGGTCCCACAAAATAAATCTTCCCTGTACTGTAAATGATACATCTACGGTGATAAAGGAGCAGATATGTGAGGAATGCACAGATGATAATAGAGGAAGGTAAATGCACCTTACCTGAGGAGAGAGAGGGACGTGAGCGTTGTGGTGTTCACAGCAGACTGAGACGACTAACTTTCACTCAGGCTGTTTTTGTTTTGCTCTATTTCCTGAAGAACCATGTAAAACATGTTGTCCTGTCCAGAGTATCAGGGACAGTACTTGTTATTCATGCAGGGGAACACCCTCAACACACCTGGACACAAAAGGTCATTCATCTAAAAATAATCAACAACATAGTTGTTCTGACAGGGCCAGTCTCTCTTCTCTCTTCTCTCCTTCCATCCACAGACACCCCATCCCCTGCCAGTGCCCTGAACAGGGACTCCCCTGAGTGGTGATTCAGAGATCGCAGGTTCAAATCCCTGTGTTCGTCTCTATGGATAAAAGTGTCTTCTAAAGGAACAAAGTGTTTCTCTAAATGAGCAGGTTTTTTGACCCCCACATAAGCGCAGCTAGTTCTGGCAGGGCAATCGGGCAGCGCGCGTCAGTCAGTGATCGGGGACGTAAGGTGTCTTACTCCACCTTCCTTACTCCTCCCACTACCACACCCATGTAGCAGCGCATATCCATTGGGCCACATCCGATAAGGCGTCTTTAAAAGACGCGCGGATATGCACACACTCACCCCGGTCGTTGTATGATCAGTGCTGCTGCCACCCTCCACTATCCCCTTCTCCCCCATGCTGTCTGTGTATCTATCCAACAGGGGGGTTATATCTCTATTGCTCCCTGCCTCATATGTCATGTATGTATGTGTTGCATCGAGGAGGCAGGGAGTGCTTCCCTTAGATCATCCACTCCGCCAAAGTAAATCTACATGTCCATGTCATGTAACAATAAATGCTCAAATCTAATATGTGATTGTCTTGACTAAAATACTCCCCCTCTGAGGTCAGGTCTAACTCTGACTGTAGAGGAGCAGCACAGGACACAGGCTCTGCCGGATCAGTCCTTCACCTGCCAGGGTCACACCCTCAGACACCCTGGGCAGCACTCCAGCTGGGGGCTGGGGAGAGACATTCAGTTGGGATCCATGGATCTCAGTCTTCATAGAACCAGGTCATGTGTCCTGACCTCCATCACCACCCTGGTCACCTGTACCTCAGACCCTACACCAGGTCATGTCCCTGACCTGTATCACCACCCTGGTCACCTGTACCTCTGACCCTACACCTGGTCATATCTCCTGACCTGTATCACCACCCTGGTCACCTGTACCTCTGACCCTACACCAGGTCATGTCCCTGACATTCATGCCTCAGGGCTCAGACTGTTGTTTACCAACTGGGCTGAGGTGGTAGGCAAATCACTGACCTTCCTGGTTAGGAACATTTCATGTGAAAACAAAGAGGATTTCCTTGTTATCTGTGGTTATAACAGATCCCTTCAGTCACACAGGGCCCTTCAGCAAAGGAGCGTGCTAAACAACCTCTAAACAACCTCTACCTCATTTGCAACATCCCTTACATGGCTTATGTAAGCAAACGATGCAAAGCAGACATACAGAAAAGGCATGCAGTCTTTATTTAGGTGCTTATGTTTTGTTTTCTTTCTCTTTCTCTGTCTCTCTCCCACATCTTTGCATGACTATGTTTGTGTGTTCCAGACAAAGACATGTTGTCTTCTCATACATCCCTCACAGAGCTGAGGCCAGCACCAGACAGGCCGTGTGTGTGTGTGTGTGTGAGTGAGTGTGTGTGTGTGTGTGTGTGTGTGTGTGTGTGTGTGTGTGTAGTAGTAGGAATGAACGGCCCCTGTGTTTGCTGCCTTGGCACCGGAGCTTTGATTAACACACAGGCCTGACTGAAGAGAGCTAATGAGACACAGAGCTGAGACCACACCTCACCTGTGTCTCCTTTCTCTGTCTTTATACTCCATCCTTGTCTCTCCCTCTCTCTTTTTCTCTCTCTCTCTCTCTCTCTCTCTCCTCTCTCTCTCTCTCTCTCTCTCTCTCTCTCTCTCTCTCTCTCTCTCTCTCTCTCTCTCTCTCTCTCTCTCTCTCTCTGTGTGTGTGTCTCTTTCTCCTTCAGTCACTAGCATTATCTCACCGACGTCATCTGTATGCACCTATTAGAAAAGGGGTCCCCAAACTACGGCCCACAGGCCGAATATGGCCCGCCCCCGCATTTGGACCGGCCCTCTGAACAATGCCAGACATTTTTGTTGTTGTATAACAACAAGTTCACACTGATTAATATGCATACGTTAGTAAATGTTTTGATTTCAATAGCAATTAATATGAAAGTAATATTCGATAGTAATAATGCTCTTTTAATAGGCTATTTATCCCTTGATATATAAAGCATAATAAATACATTTACAGTTTTTCACGATTGCTAAAACACATTTCTTGAAACAGTTCACCATTTTCTCCAAACTGTAAACACAAAACCAAATATTCAAACTCAATTTCCAAAACCTCTGACTCTTCTGGCAAAATCAAACACTCGCTCCTAAACCATGTAACCTGTGCTCAAAATCAAACTATGCTTTCAGATCATAAACACAACCAATCAATATATAAACACTATGGAGCAATCATTAGACACAACACAAAAATATTGAGAACACAGCATCCAGGGCATGTAGTTACATGTAAAGAAGAATTTGCTTATGTTTACACAGTAAATTAATTTACTGTAGCAATAAAGAAAATGGATTTGGGATTTTGAAACACTGGATTTAGGTGTTTCAACGCCCATTGACACTTTCCTGATGTATGACTATGTTCAGCCTGTGTTCTGCACCTCTCTTTTCACTAACCGTCTCTGGAGGAGGGGATCCCTCATTGAATTGCTCATCCTAAGGTTTCTGTAAATATTTTCTCCTCGAGTGAGTTTTTCTGGGAGTTTTTCATTGTCATCCTTGAAGCTCGAGGTTGGCTGAGGGGCAGTTTTATGGGCGTATGTGAAGCCCTCTGTGACACTGCTTGTAAAAAGGCCTATACAAATACTGTAAAATTGATTCGATTTGAAAGTATTATAGTAACCCTCACAACTTAGTACTGTCAACAAAGAACAAAGAAAAAACCCTCTGGTGTGCTGGATCCAGCCGAGAAAACACTCCACACCTATGTTACCACAGGCCAACTCCATTGCCTGTAGGAAATTTACCCTGGTATATTGGTTTCAGTCATAGACCTTCTACCGCCATGCAGAGAAAAATTCTTCAATTGGGTTGAGAAAAGCGCTGTATGGTGGAAGGCAAACATTTACAGTAAAAAATGCTGGTTGATGTTGAACTGTTCTAGTACACGGACACCACGGTGAAAGCTGACATTATCCCAAACCAGCATTAGTAAAGAGTGTGAACAATTTTGAGTCGTTGTGTTTTACAGATGACAACTGTGTTGTAGTTGTGTTTACTGTTTGCCGCCTGTGTTTAACATTTTGCAGCACAAGTGCATCACAGTGCAAAATTTGTTTAGTGAATGAGAATGTGTTTAGAGTTTTGCAAAAAAGAGTGTCTGATTTGAAACATTGGTTTAGTTCACTGAACATTTGATTCAGAGAATGGGGTTTAGTGTTTTAGCAATTGTGAAAAACTGTAATATCTGCACAATAATACTGGAAGTCACTCCGGCTGTTAGAAATATTAATCTATCAAGCATTGCACAGCCAGTCGGTAAACAATTTTAACTTTTGCCAAAAGTTTGTCTGCTAGCATGTTGTGCTAGCTAGCTATTTAAGCAGCCCCACTCTTTACAGTCATTGGTTAAGACAAAGGCATGCAAATGTTCCATGGCTCTTCTTCATTGGCTCCTTACGTAGACCTGGTGCGCGTGTGTGCGTGCGTGTTTGAGTGTGTGAGTGTGTGTGCCTTTTTGACCCCTGTAAGCTTGACCACATGATTCACCCAACACAGACATCTTTTATGGCCTCTCCCTACTCCCAACACCGGCCCATGTAATGTTCTGTTACAGACCGACCGGGCCCCAAATTAAAGAAAGCAAAAATGATCTGGCCCTCGCAGAAAAAAGTTTGGGGACCCCTGCTGTATGAGAGCTTTGACTAGGGGATTAGTGGTATCATCGAGGCCTGACCGTTGACCACTTTCATGACATAGGTATCATTTTGACTGTCAACAATATTAATACAAACAGTTTCATACCCCCAGCAACATCTCCCCTCCTCTACCTCTCTCTCTCTCTCTCTCTCTCTCTCTCTCTCTCTCTCTCTCTCTCTCTCTCTCTCTCTCTCTCTCTCTCTCTCTCTCTCTCTCTGTGTCTCTCTCTCAGCAACACTTAACATAAAGGTTACCTTAACCACCATGTCGCAACAGGTATACAGGTCCTTCTCAAGAAATTAGCATATTGTGATAAAGTTCATTATTTTCCATAATGTAATGATCAAAATTAAACTTTCATATATTTTAGATTCATTGCACACCAACTGAAATATTTCAGGTCTTTTATTGTTTTAATACTGATGATTTTGGCATACAGCTCATGAAAACCCCAAATTCCTATCTCAAAAAATTTGCATATTTCATCCGACCAATAAAAGAAGTGTTTTTAATACAAAAAAAGTCAACCTTCAAATAAATATGTTCAGTTATGCACTCAATACTTGGTCGGGAATCCTTTTGCAGAAATGACTGCTTCAATGCGGCGTGGCATGGAGGCAATCAGCCTGTGGCACTGCTGAGGTGTTATGGAGGCCCAGGATGCTTCGATAGCGGCCTTAAGCTCAGCCAGAGTGTTGGGTCTTGCGTCTCTCAACTTTCTCTTCACAATATCCCACAGATTCTCTATGGGGTTCAGGTCAGGAGAGTTGGCAGGCCAATTGAGCACAGTAATACCATGGTCAGTAAACCATTTACCAGTGGTTTTGGCACTGTGAGCAGGTGCCAGGTCGTGCTGAAAAATGAAATCTTCATCTCCATAAAGCTTTTCAGCAGATGGAAGCATGAAGTGCTCCAAAATCTCCTGATAGCTAGCTGCATTGACCCTGCCCTTGATAAAACACAGTGGACCAACACCAGCAGCTGACATGGCACCCCAGACCATCACTGACTGTGGGTACTTGACACTGGACTTCAGGCATTTTGGCATTTCCTT
Source organism: Hypomesus transpacificus (assembly GCF_021917145.1). NCBI lineage: Eukaryota > Metazoa > Chordata > Actinopteri > Osmeriformes > Osmeridae > Hypomesus > Hypomesus transpacificus. Next base: position 7,411,270 of record NC_061072.1, read on the forward strand.
CTCCCCAGTCTTCCTCCAGACTCTGGCACCTTGATTTCCGAATGATATGCAACATTTGCTTTCATCCAAAAAAAGTACTTTGGACCACTGAGCAACAGTCCAGTGCTGCTTCTCTGTAGCCCAGGTCAGGCGCTTCTGCCGCTGTTTCTGGTTCAAAAGTGGCTTGACCTGGGGAATGCGGCACCTGTAGCCCATTTCCTGCACACGCCTGTGCACGGTGGCTCTGGATGTTTCTACTCCAGACTCAGTCCACTGCTTCCGCAGGTCCCCCAAGGTCTGGAATCGGTCCTTCTCCACAATCTTCCTCAGGGTCCGGTCACCTCTTCTCGTTGTGCAGCGTTTTTTTCCACACTTTTTCCTTCCCACAGACTTCCCACTGAGGTGCCTTGATACAGCACTCTGGGAACAGCCTATTTGTTCAGAAATGTCTTTCTGTGTCTTACCCTCTTGCTTGAGGGTGTCAATGATGGCCTTCTGGACAGCAGTCAGGTCGGCAGTCTTACCCATGATTGCGGTTTTGAGTAATGAAACAGGCTGGGAGTTTTTAAAAGCCTCAGGAATCTTTTGCAGGTGTTTAGAGTTAATTAGTTGATTCAGATGATTAGGTTAATAGCTCGTTTAGAGACCCTTTTCATGATATGCTAATTTTTTTAGATTTTTTGAGAATTTGGGGTTTTCATGAGCTGTATGCCAAAATCATCAGTATTAAAACAATAAAATACCTGAAATATTTCAGTTGGTGTGCAATGAATCTAAAATATATGAAAGTTTAATTTTTATCATTACATTATGGAAAATAATGAACTTTATCACAATATGCTAATTTTTTGAGAAGGAACTGTAGTAACAACATTGGCCGGGTTTCCCAGATTCGTTAAGAAGCTCTTGATGCTAAGATCTTCTTAAGAACGTCCTAAGAGCGCTCTAGAACGCTCTTAGGACGTTCTTACAGTAAGAAAAGTATATATTCCAGTAGAAAAGTAAAAATAAATAAAAGTATATAGTAAATAAATAAAAGTATATAGTCCAGTAAAAAAGTTAAAATGAATAAAATAAAAAGCTTTTGAAAACAAACCCATGCCCCTGGTTTAAATGTTGGTGATTATTCATCCTCTCACCTGCATCCCTCTGCAAACCCAGATGTCTGTCTCACCAAGCTGCATGGGCACCTTGATTATCACGGTGAGGTGATAGCAAAGTTCAAACCTTAGATACATCATACGTATTTCCCCGGAAATTACCATAGCAACAGTATTCTCTTTTCAGGGACGGTCCTCTGCAGCTGTTTAAAAGGCCTATGTCGCCTCCTAGTGGTCACAATGCAGAATACAATAATGTGCCACAAGCTTGTATGAAAGGCAGTTTGTATGAAAGGCAGTTTGGCTTACAGTTCTTCCAAATTGTTTCAAAACAAACTAAAATTGAAATTTGAAACGCAACTACCGAAATCTGAAACTAATATGCCTGTTAATGCCTGCAGTGGAGTGAAGAAAACTATATGACAACAATAATGTTTAATGTAACTGGCCCCTTTAATGGTACAACTGGCCCCAGCTTGGCCCCCCTAATGAAATGGTCTTGAACCTCCCCTTCCACCTGCTCAACCCTGGATTCAGTATGAGGGAGGCTGGGCAGAGAGTTCAGCCCTACCTGAGCTGCTTCACTTCTGCACCCATCATCCGTACATTCAGAAATGAGAACCAGTAAGTAATCTACATCTACTTTAAGCTTTTTATGCAAGTATACTGTAGTATATTGTTGTCCTACATGTTAGTAGGGCTATGTTACTCAGTGATTGTTGGCCGATGTTGCAGGCTTCGTTAATTCAATACCGATATTAACACTAACACATTTTTTGGGAAGACAATACATCTAAGACTTAAAGTTATCTACATCTACTTTAAGCTCTTTAAGCAAGTGTTAACTCAAATAGACAACAACATTGAGTATTACATTTATCACTTTACTGGAGCACATGCATCACAAGCATTGTTCACTTATCCAAAACTTTGAGCCCCGACCTGCACATGCGCAGTCATACTTAACATTTATTTTTTTCTGATATCACATCAGTCTCTTTGATTTGTCATTTTGTCCTTCCATTCTTTAAGTTGCCATACACCTTCATTGAAAAATGAGTAGAGTAACTGTATGTGTAAATATTTGATACTATAATCCTAATTAAATTTATAATAAACAAGTTACACATTTACCTCCAGACATCATTTTCTCAGTCATCAGAATATACATTAATGTACCACAGGATTTAAGCAAACTTTATTTATTGACTTTGATTTTAAGTTTGTTGTTTGTTGAGAAAAAATATTTCTTAGATAGCTACTGCAAATATTTGATTTGACTGCAAACAACAATGCAATTACACATGAAATTGAAGCAAAATCTCTAACTTCTATAGTACTTAATACGCAATCACAATTTAAATTATAAAATACTCAAACCTTTTTGTATCACAATCTAAGACATTTTACTCACAGATAAAGCACATCTATGATTATGATTGATTACAAGGTATTGAAACATGTAGCTGTATCTGTTATATATACATGATGAGACAAGGCCACAAAATCAGTAGGCTTTACTTCATTTCATGTTACCCCACCACCTGATTAATAAGAACAAATAAACTGTATGAATTGATAAGGACATCATCTGGCAGTTACAGAAATGTCATTGACATCATCAGTACTCTCAGAGATGCAAGAGACAGTTAACAACATTTAGTAGCTGTGACTTGTTAATGACACGTGTCTCCTCTTCCTCCCTCCTCCTCCTCCTCCTCCTTCTTGTGGAAAACCTTCCCATCCTTCTGCTTCTTCCATCTCAGCGTGCTGTGCTCTGGGATCCTCCCAGCTGCCTTCATCTGGGGCACAGTCACACTGTCATGGTTACACCACATTATGGGGTGTATTGTAGATCACTGAACTAGACTTGGATCAGTATGTGTTGGACCAAACTGTCACTGTCAGCTACATCTGTAAAGGGTATTCTTACTGCAATAACAATCCTTACATGGTTCTAGGGTGTAACTGCTGGTTGTCTGTAATGACTGAGACTTTGACTACACATCATGTACAGTCAGAGGACTGCCTTCCCTCACACAGGGAGACACTCACTTGCTGCAAGATGGAGTCCAACATGGCAGGATCCTCTAAGTCCGAAGGTGAATTAGGAACCAGTTCCACTCTCCCCACCAGCTTCACCTTAGTAGGAGTCTTAGTGGTGCTCCCTAAGTGAGGGAAGGTAAGAATGAGGAGGCAGACTTTATAATGAAGTGGTACATTACAGTTTCTCAGGTAAAAAGGGCTCTATCAAGATATAACACTACCTGTTGTTGTACCAAGAGTGCTCAGTATGGTCGTGTTTGTGATGCTCCCTGGGGTGAGAATGAGGAAGTAGCCATTATAACACAGTTGAACATTACAGTACATTATTCAGGATAAGACTATTAAATACAGTGACATGTAACGCAGGGTTGACAAGATTCCTTCTACATAAGCCAGTGCTCCTTGTAATGCTTTTCTGTACAAACACAATTCATTGTATTTATTTTTTAATTTGATCAAGTTTGTTGTGTAATAATTTACTATTCCATCCATCTGGTGAGCAGGTTTATTAACTACATGTGATCTCCTACAAACACCCTGCAAGCTTTCATGCTGTAGTGAAACCCCCATTTCAGTGGTGTGATCTAGCATGAAGTAGAGGGCATACTGTCACTCTGCCAAGTCCCCCACCATGTATCACTGCTCTTTAATAGAGGACATACAGGAAACCCTTGTTAGTATACGCCTGCTCATCACCTAGAATACACCACTGACACGTTCAAACCACACTGGCAGCTGCCAAGTTTCACTCACCATTGTGGCAAATAAAATAGAAGGAAGTAGAACAAGGGTAAGAAATCCAGTGCCATGGATCACGTGGATATGATGACAAAGATGGATGTGTGAAGGCACAACCATAGAAAGGGTTTTCATTTGGTTGGCCACTCCACCAGTGTCTGAAGGAGGAGGTAGACCCGTCTGACCACTTCCAGTCGTCTTTGAACAGACCGATCCAGATGATGGCAGATGAACTCTCTCCCAGAACAAGTTGCCGTATCTCGATGTTTTCAGCCTGGTTCCTGATGCTGGCCAGGTCTGTGTAACTCTGTCTGCAGTAGAGCTGAGCGTTTCTCCAAGTTCTTGGTCCTAGAACCAGGATGTAGTTTGGTTTGCCAGGATCCTTACCTAAGAGTATCCATCATTAATATTATCTATTCATGTTTTTAAAAATGTTTTTCTGCATCAGGTCTTTCCTCTAGAAGGCCATAGCAAGCAAACATGCATCTAATAACTGAAATATGTGTTGTTAGGAATAGAAAATACTAACTCACCCCTGTTAGAACAGACAAAAGAGTAAGTATTTGTACATGCATAGTCTCTCCATACTCCTGTTTCATTGCTGACCAGTGCAGCACAGGGCTGGCCTGTGATTGGCTCTGGCTGGGCCCAGTTCCTGTACTCCGTCTCTCCTTCTCTGTAGAACTGACTGCCTGAAAGAGACCACTTCCAGCTGCTGACACTGTCTCTAGTCAGTCCCTTCCAAAAATGATCATTGACAAGACCTGTCTGGTTCAACATGTTCTGCATGTCCTCCATGCTGTCTAAGGTCGCCAGGTCAACATAGTGCTCTCTACAGTAGCTCTGGGCAGCAGTCCAATTCAGATTCATATTGACCAGATGATACTGATGTAGTGCACAGGCAGAGAGCACCCAGAACTCTGCAAACACATAATCATCTCATGACTGAGTTTGTCCTGAGCTGGAGAGGCTGGAAGGTTGTAGGAAGTGTGTTGACCAGACTGATGACTTGAAAGACTCTTACCAAGGAGCAGGGCAACAGATGAGACTCTGCACTGCATGGCTCTGATCTACACACACACAGATACAGACAGACACATAGATACACACAGAGACGTTTAGACACAAACACAGACACACACACAGAAACACACACACACATTCACAGAGGTACACATACACACAGAGAGATAAACAGACACATAGATACACATTCACACAACAACAACATCAATATTTAGTAGTTTTGTGTCTCACCAAGTGTGAGCATCACGTAGGCTAAGGCCCCACCCAGCTGCCTGAGTTTGAATCCAGCCCTCTGCTGCATGTCCCCCCCCCTCTCTCTCTCTCTCTCTCTCATTACATTTCCTGTCTCTCTAGCCCGTCACGAAATGAACTAAGTGAACAAATTGATTGAAAAAATTCATATTGACATATATTTGATTGTTTTGTTCAAAACTGTAACAATCAACTGATACAAATTTAGGATTCATTGAATTACTATTTTAAGTGTGGATGTATTTATAAAATGTTGGTCCCACAAAATAAATCTTCCCTGTACTGTAAATGATACATGTAGGTGTTCTACTATGATAAAGGAGCAGATATGTGAGGAATGCACAGGTGATAACAGGGGAAGGTAAATGCACCTTACCTGAGGAGAGAGAGGGACGTGAGCGTTGTGGTGTTCACAGCAGAATGAGACGGCTGACTATGACATTGAATGTTTTTATTTTGATCTATTTCCTGAGAACCATGTAAAACATGTTGTCCTGTCCAGAGTATCAGGGACAGTACTTTTCATTCATGCAGGGGAACACCCCCAACACACCTGGACACAACAACCTTTTTTATGAAAAGGTCATTCATCTAAGATAATCAACAACATAGTTGTTCTGACAGGGCCAGTCTCTCTTCTGTCTTCTAAAGCTCCATCCACACACACTCCGTCCCCTGCCAGTCCCTGAACAGGGACTCCCCTGAGTGGTGATCCAGAGATCGCAGGTTCAAATCCACCCTGTGTACGTCTCTATGGATAAAAGTGTCTGCTAAAGGAACAAAGTGTTTCTCTAAATGAGTAGGTTTATTGACCCCCACATGCTCCTCCTCTGACTGTTGTTTACCAACTGGGCTGAGGTGGTGGGAAAATCACTGACCTCCCTGGTTAGGAACATTTCACGTGAGACCAAAGAGGATTTCCTTTTTATCTGTGGTTATAACAGATCCCTTCAGTCACACAGGGCCCCTTAGCACAGGAGCGTGCTAAACAACCTCGAAACAGTCTCTACCTCAACGATGCAAAGCAAACATACAGGAAAGGCATGCAGTCTGTATTCAGGGGCTTTTTTGTTTTAGTTTTTCCTGCTCCTCCATTCTCTCTCTCTCTCTCTCTCTCTCTCTCTCTCTCTCTCTCTCTCTCTCTCTCTCTCTCTCTCTCTCTCTCTCTCTCTCTCTCTCTCTCTCTCTCTCTGTCTCTCTCCCCCTTTCTCTCTCCCACCATCCACTTCCCCTTCTCATCTAACTACCATGCATCTACATAGCAACACTGTACACGAAGGTTACATATACTACCATTTATTTACATAGCAACATTTTACATGAAGGTTTACATTAACCACCATGTAGCAACAGGTATAGTAACAACATTGTTACATTTACATTTATGCATTTAGCAGACACTTTTATCCAAAGTGACTTCCAAGAGAGAGCTTTACAAAAGAGCATAGGTCACTGATCATAACAACGAGATAGCTTCAAACATTGCGAGCAGCCAAAACATGAAGCATACTTTGTGGAAAACCAAATAAGTGCCAAAGGAAAAAACCATGAGAGCATGCATTTAAACAAGTTACAATTGAACAACATAAAACTCCCCACAAGAGTGCAAGAGTGTACCTGTAGAAAAAACAATCAACAGTAAAATATTTCACAGCGAGTACAAGAATTTGAAACCGTTACAACTAACCGTTACAACCAACAGGAGCAACAAGAGCAACGAGTCATTGTGATCGTGTGTTTATGATTGTTGGTATGTAGAAAATGCTGTGTAACTAAATGGTGAGGTGGTGAGGGGTGAGGGAGTGAGGGGGTGAGAGGGCGTTGGAAAGGAGCAGTAGAAAGTTGTATTACTGAACAACACTCAACAATCAATGTGTCTCCCTCAAACACACTCATGGATGACACGACAGCAGCAGTAGGCTCCACTAGATGTTCTCCTCCATCACGGTGTTCTCATGTTCAGGGTCTGCTCCCTCAGGATCACCTGAGTTCTCCATCTTCTGCTTGTACTGATGATGTCTCATAGAGACAAAGTTAGCAACCCCAGATAGAGAAGAGAATATTGGCAGCAGTAACTGTAAAAGGTAGAATGCTTTACTGGATGTGGGTCATGCTGAACGATATTCAGCTGAGTGTTCTGTGTGCTGGCTGAAGGGTCAATAAAAGAACCTCACATCCGGTTGGACATTTCTTTAATTTTCGTACGAAAGTACAACTCAGTATCAGTGCTCAAAGACAGTACCAATGTGTGCATTACAATTGTGCTGTGGAGGAAAGGGGTAATTGGAACATAAGTAATATAAACATTTATCATGAAGCTACACAACAACAAGAGCAACATGTCTTTTTTCTTTACACAAGATCATAATATTGCATAAAATTCATTGAATGAAACAAACCGAGCAAGCAGGACAAGTACAACACGCGTAACTTCACTTCACAAGGCTCAGGTGGTGCTCAGCCTGGATGACTGAGCACCACCTCCAGCTGAACCTTGCCAAAACATCACTTCTCATCATCCCGGCCAAACCCTCCATCTCCCATGATCTGTCAATCACCCTGGGATCTGCGACGGTGACCCCCTCATCCTCTGCCAGGAACATTGGGGTTACCATGGACGACGAGCTCTCCCTCACGGCCCACATTGCTGCGGTCTCCCGGTCGTGTAGATTCACCCTCTACAACATCCGGAAGATCAGGAGATACCTGTCTGAGCACTCCACCCAGCTGCTTGTCCAAGCACTTGTCCTCTCCAAGTTGGACTACTGCAACTCGCTGCTCGCCGGTCTCCCAGCATGCGCAACCCGCCCTCTTCAGAGGATTCAGAACGCAGCGGCCCGCCTGGTCTACAATCTACCCAGACGCTCCCACGTTACCCCGCTCCTCATCTCCCTCCACTGGCTACCCATAACGGCCCGCATCAGATTCAAGACCCTGGTACTGACCTTCCGAGCAGTGAACGGGACTGTGCCCGACTACATCAAGTCTCTCCTGCAGCCTTACACCCCCACCTGCCACCTACGGTCTTCTTCACCTTCACCTTCCTTCAGTATGGATTCACTAGCATTACAGAAAACAACGAGGAGAACCCTAAATGTCTGTGTGGTAGCGTCTTGTTGACACAGAGCATGAAACCTAACAAACTCAAAAGACATTGTGAGACAACACACAAAGAATATGTGCGCAAACCAATATCTTTCTTTGTAAAGAAAAATGAATAAGCTGAATAAGAACTGAATAAGCAGCGAGTCTATTTCAAAAAGGCAACGACTGTCAATGAGCGAGCCTTAAAAGCATCTTTTGAGGTGAGATATCTTGTTGCAAAGGCCATGAAGCCGCATAGCATTGTAGAAACTTTAGTTTAGTCAGCAGCTATGGAGATGGTAACACACGGGGAAATGATCATTTTTGTTAAAAACTATGTAAAGAGTTTTTAATTGTATATGGTGAGACCTATTTTGTCTTAGGTTAATATAGGTCTTGTCTAAGGTTAATATAAGTCTATAAGTTTAGTATAGGTCATTATGTGTATTAGAGATCTACCATATTGTATAATGCATACTTTTTTTGTATATTAGGATGTTTTTCATTCAATTTTTATTTTATTCTATTTTATTTCAACTTATTATAGATGTAATCTATTTCCCAGTACTTATATGTTATGTGATGCTAGGTTGCTTGCGTTGTTTTGTCCCAAGAATTTCAGTGCCCATCAGTCTGACCTTGTGTTGTTCTGTGCACCTGTAGCCGGTGTGTGGTGAAACTCGCTCCTCAAGTAGTAAAAGGCCACCCGCACCAGCAAATGGCTGGCTTTTCGTTGGCGTAGTTGGTAGTGGTGGCGCTTGGGAAGTCAGAGGTGGTGAGTTCGACTCCCGGTCGGAGCGAACAGTGGCCCGTATACCTCTGACGGAACTTGCAAGACCACGTCTGTAGCACACCTGACAATAAAAACTTGAAACTATATACAGTCTATTGGTGAGACACCAGGTGGCAGGTTTTCTAAAATGTAATTATTTTGTCCAACACAAGGTGGCAGCATACACACGTTACACGGGCTTGGTGCACATGCACGTATCAATCTCCAGAGGTTAGGTCGCTTGTTTACATTTACACTTTAGTCTTTGCGTCTCAGTAGTAGAGATGGAGTTTGTATGTGCGAGGCTGAACACCCTCTCTGCTTGTGATAATGGGGAGGCCCGGGGGCAGTTGCTGTCTGAGGAAACATGAATCTGTGAATATGAATATACGCCTTTTCCAGCTGTAGGCAGAGGCTATGTGATATCCTACACCGCTTTTTTCTGTAATTGGAATATGCCATGCTAGAGTAACTACATCTAAATGACCACAGCAATTGGTAGCCTACCGTATTTATTATTATCACTTGGTAACTTTAACTTTAACATAATTCGTTTTTAAATGTTCATTTAAGTGTCATTGTTATTTACTTCAGTGGTGTGGTGCTCCATAGCCTTCAACTGATTCAGGTGTTGACCTGGCCATTTTCAAGAAGGGTCCAACAACAGACCTATCTCCTCAGGCCCTAGACTGAGGACCAATGGGGATTGAGAATGACCTCCCATTTGAGACCCCTAGTTCTGTGAGCCAATTGGGTTCGAGTATGACCTCTCTCCTGAAGCCCCAATTACGTTGTGCTTCCGTAGTTTGAATAAATTGGCAGTTGATTTTTCTGGAATATGGTTAAATAGTTATTCTTGGGGGACAACCTGCAAAAACTCATTTCAGGGAGGTGATAACTCCTTGGTGAGAGTTGGCATGTCTGCTTTTGAGAAGACAATCCATCTAAGACTAGAGTATGAAAAAGGAGCAATGTGTGTCTGAGTAGTGCACCATACCTGAGGAGAGATGTGAGTGTTGTGACGTTCACAGCAGACTGGGATGGTTGATGTTGTTTATGACTTGATACTTGATACTATAATCCTAATCAAATTCATAATCAACAAGTTACACATTTACCTCCAGAAGCAAAGAAATGGACATCGTTTTCTCAGTCATCAGACTATACATTAATGTACCACAGGATTTAAGGATACTCTTTTATAGACTTTGATTTAAAGTTTGTTGTTTGTTGAGAAAACATATTGAGAAAGCTCACGTTTTTAACTGTCGCATAACAAAGGGGTTATAATTACACATGAAAGATTAAAAAAAAGCTCTAACTTCTATAGTACGTATTAATAAGCAATCACAATTTAAATGATAAAATACTCAAACTTTTTTTGTAGCACAATCTTAGACATTTTACTCACAGATAAAGAACATCTATGATTATGATTGATTAGTACGTATGGAATCATGTAGCTGTATCTGTTATATATACATGATGAGACAAGGCCACAAGATCAGTAGGCTTTACTTCATTTTATGTTACCCACCACCTGATAAATAAGAAAAAATAAACTGTATGAAGTGATAAAGATGTCATCTGCTAGTTACAGAAATGTAATTGACATCATCGGTACTGTCAGAGATACAAGAGACAGTTAACAACATTTAGTAGCTGTGACTTGTTAATGACACGTGTCTCCTCTTCCTCCCTCCTCCTCCTCCTTCTTGTGGAAAACCTTCCCATCCTTCTGCTTCTTCCATCTCAGCGTGCTGTGCTCTGGGATCCTCCCAGCTGCCTTTATCTGGGGGCACAGTCACACTGTCATGGTTACACCACATTATGGGGTGTATTGTAGAACACTGAACTAGTCTTGGATCAGTACGTGTGTTTCACCAACCTGTCACTGTCAGCTACATCTGTAAAGGGTATTCTTACTGCAATAACAATCCTTACATGGTTCTAGGGTGTAACTGCTGGTTGTCTGTAATGACTGAGACTTTGACTACACATCATGTACAGTCAGAGGACTGCCTTCCCTCACACAGGGAGACACTCACTTGCTGCAAGATGGAGTCCAACATGGCAGGATCCTCTAAGTCTGAAGGTGAATTAGGAACCAGGTCCACTCTCCCCACCAGCATCACCTTAGTAGGAGTCTTAGTGGTGCTCCCTAAGTAAGGGAAGGTAAGAATGAGGAGGCAGACTTTATAATGAAGTGGTACATTACAGTTTCTCAGGTAAAAAGGGCTCTATCTAGATATAACACTACCTGTTGTTGTACCAAGAGTGCTCAGTATGGTCGTGTTTGTGATGCTCCCTGGGGTGAGAATGAGGAAGTAGACATTATAACACAGTTGGACACCGAGGTCGTGTCCTCTGTATTTTTTTTCGTATTTCTGTTTTTTTGGTTGCTTAAGACTCAATAAGTGAAAATGGCCATATTTAAATAATGTAATTTAAAAAAATTCCGGGGGAGCATGCCCCCGAACCCGTCTAGAAGTTCTGACTCATGACCTCAGTATTTTTTGGGCCCTGCGTACGGCCCTGGTTGGACATTACAGTACATTATGCAGGATTAGACTATTAAATACAGTGACATGTAACACAGGGTTGACAAGATTCATTCTCCTTGAGTCAGTGCTCCTTATAATGCTTTTCTGTAAAAACAGTTCATTTATTTATTTTAAATGTTGTCAAGTTTGTTGTTGTGTAATAATTTACTATTCCATCCATCTGGTGAGCAGGTTTATTAACTACATGTGATCTCCTACAAACTTCCTGCAAGCTTTCATGCTGTAGTGAAACCCCCATTTCAGTGGTATGGTCTGGTATGAAGTAGAGGGCATACTGTCACTCTGCCAAGTCCCCCACCATGTATCACTGCTCTTTAATAGAGGACATACAGGAAACCCTTGTTAGTATAGGCCTGCTCATCACCTAGAATACACCACTGACACGTTCAAACCACACTGGCAGCTGCCAAGTGTCACTCACCATTGTGGCAAATTAAATATTCAGATGCAGAACAATCGTAAGTGAACCACTGCTGTGACTGATCTTGTGGTGTGTCGACACAGTTATGGATAATGTCATCATGAGGTTGGCCACGCCCCCAGTATCTGAAGGAGGAGTTAGACCCGTCTGACCACTTCCAGTCGTCTTTGAACAGACCGATCCAGACGATGGCAGATGAATTCTCTCCCAGAACAAGTTGCTGTATCTCGATGTTTTTTGCCTGGTTCCTGATGCTGGCCAGGTCTATGTAATTCTGTCTGCAGTACATCTGAGCGTCTCTCCAAGTTCTTGGTTCTAGAACCAGGATGTACTTTGGTTTGCCAGGATCATTACCTAAGAGTATCCATCATCAATATTATTCAGTCATGTATTTAAATATGCATTTAAATATTTAACATATTTTCTCATGAAAAAATATCAACCCTCCGCCTTTAAAACATTTACATTTACATTTATTCATTTAGCAGACGCTTTTATCCAAAGCGACTTCCAAGAGAGATCTTTACAAAGTGCATAGGTCACTGATAATAACAACAAGATAGCCCCACAGCATTGCGGGTAGTCAAAAACAAGAAGTACATATTGTGAACAACCAAAAAATAGTGCTAAAGGGAAGAAACCATAAGAGCATGTAGTTAAACAAGTTAAAATTACACAACATTAATCTCTAAGTGCAGGTGTACCTGTAGGAAAGCAATAAAAATATGATTAACTAAAATAGAATACAACAGTTTAAATCAGCTACCACTAACCAACAAGAGCAACAGTCTAAGCAAGAGTCATTGTGATCCTTGAGGAAACTAGCGTTGGGTTCAGCAAACCATTCCTAAGTACCATTGTACTCCCGGAACAAGTGCGTCTTGAGCCTTCTCTTGAAGGTGGAGAGACAGTCCGTGTCTCTGATGGAGGTGGGGAGTTGATTCCACCACTGGGGTGCCAGGCAGGAGAAGAGCTTGTGCTGGGACCGGGCGGTCTTGAGAGGTGGGACCACCAGGCGGTTGTCTGAGGAAGACCGTAGGTGGCGGGTGGGGGTGTAAGGCTGCAGGAGAGACTTGATGTAGTCGGGCGCAGTCCCGTTCACCGCTCGGAAGGTCCAAACAAAATTGTTTTTCTCTAGAAGGCCATGGCAAGCAAACATGCATCTAATAACGAATGAAATATGTGTTGTTAAGAATATTAAATTCTAACTCACCACTATGAGAACAGACAAAAGAGTAAGTATTTGTACATGCATAGTCTCTCCATACTCCTGTTTCATTTCTGACCAGTGCAGCGCAGGGCTGGCCTGTGATTGGCTCTGGCTGGGCCCAGTTCCTGTACTCCGTTTCTCCTTCTCTGTAGAACTGACTGCCTGAAAGAGACCACTTCCAGCTGCTGACACTCCTGTCTCTATTCAGTCCTGTCCAAACCCAATTGTTTTTAATTTTCTGGTCGTTCATCTGGTCAGTCAGGCCCTGCATGTCCTCCATACTGTCTACGGTCGCCAGGTCAACAAAGTGCTCTCTACAGTAGCTCTGGGCAGCAGTCCAATTCAGATTCATATTGACCCAATGATACTGATGGAGTGCACAGGCAGAGAGCACCCAGAACTCTGCAAACACATAATCATCTCATTACTGAGTTTGTCCTGAGCTGGAGAGGCTGGAAGGTTGTAGGAAGTGTGTTGACTAGACTGATGACTTGAAAGACTCTTACCAAGGAGCAGGGCAACAGATGAGACTCTGCACTGCATGGCTCTGATCTACACACACATAGATGCACACACATAGATTCACACACACACACAGACGCATAGATACACAAACACAGATACAGACATACACACACCCAGATACACATCCACAAAGAGATATACATTCACAGAGGTACACATACACACAGAGATAAACAGACACATAGATACACATACACACTTAAACAACATCAATATTTAGTAGTTTTGTGAGGAACCCCAGTGTCTCACCAAGTGTGAGCATCACGTAGGCTAAGGCCTCACCCAGCTGCCTGGGTTTGAATCCAGCCCTCTGCTGCATATTCCCCCTCTCTCTCTCACTACATATCCTGTCTGTATCCCGTCACTAAATGAACTAAGCGAACAAAATGATGAAGGAAATTCTATTTGACATACATTGGATTGTTTTGTACACAACTGTAACAATCAACTGATACAAATTTTTGATTAATGTAATTACTATTTTAAGTGTGAATGTATTCATAAAACTCACAAAATAAATCTTCCCTGTACTGTAAATGACACATCTCGTGATCTAGGTGATACTTCTAGGTGTTTTTCTATGATAAAGGAGCAGATATGTGAGGAATGCACAGGTGATCATAGGGGAAGGTAAATGCACCTTACCTGAGGAGAGAGAGGGACGTGAGCGTTGTGGTGTTCACAGCACACTGAGACGGCTGACTTTCACTCATGCTGTTTTTGTTTCGCTCAATCTATTTCCTGAAGAAACATGTAAACATGTTGTCGTGTCCAGAGTATCTGGGACAATACTTGTCATTCATGCAGGGGAACACCCTCAACACACCTGGAGATAAAAATATTTTGAATGAAAAGGTAATTCATCCAAAAATGTTCAAGGAAGTAGTTGTTCTGACAGGGCCAGTCTCTCTTCTGTCTTCTAAAGCTCCATCCACACACACCCCATCCCCTGCCAGTCCCTGAACAGGGACTCCCCTGAGAGGTGATCCAGAGATTGCAGGTTCAAATCCCCCCTGTGTATGTCTCTATGGATAAAAGTGTCTGCTAAAGGAACAAAGTGTTTCTCTAAATGAGCAGGTTTATTGACCCCCAACTGCTCCCCCTCTGAGGTCAGGTCTAACTCTGACTCTAGAGGAGCAGCACAGGACACAGGCTCTGCTGGATCAGTCCTTCACCTGCCAGGGTCACACCCTCAGACACCCTGGGCAGCACTCCAGCTGGGGGCTGGGGAGAGACATTCAGTTGGGATCCATGGATCTCAGTTTTCATAGAACCAGGTCATATCTCCTGACCTCTATCACCACCCTGGTCACCTGTACCTCTGACCCTACACCTGGTCATGTCCCTGACCTCCATCACCACCCTGGTCACCTGTACCTCTGACCCTACACCAATGTCCCTGACATTCATGCCTCAAGACTCAGACTGTTGTTTACCAACTGGGCTGAGGTGGTAGGCATATCACTGACCTCCCTGGTTAGGGACATTTCATGTGAGACCAAAGAATATTTCCTCATTGTGTGGTTATAACAGATCCCTTCAGACACACAGGGCCCCTCAGCACAGGAGCGTGCTGAAAACCTTGAAACAGTCTCTACCTCATTTGCAACATCACTTACATGGACGATGTAAGCAAACGATGCAAAGCAAACAGACAGGAAAGGCATGCAGTCTTTATTCAGGGGCTTTTTGTTTTTGGTTCTCTCTCTCTCTCTCTCTCTCTCTCCCACCATCCACTTCCCCCTTTCATCTAACTACCATGCATCTACATAGCAACACTTTACATGAGATACATTAACCACCATGTAGCAACAGGTATAGTAACAACATTGTTGATATGTAGAAAATGCTGTTCAACTGAATGGTGAGGGGGTGAGAGAGGTGAGGGGGTGAGGGGGTGAGAGGGCGTTGGAAAGGAGCAGTAGAAAGTTGTATTACTGAACAACACTCAACAATCAATTTGCTTTGTTCAGACATTTGTGTCCCTCAAACACACTCCTGGATGACACGGCAGCAGCTGTAGGCTCCACTAGATGTTCTCCTCCAACACGGTGTTCTCATGTTCAGGGTCCGCTCCTTCGGGATCCCCTGAGTTCTCCAACATCTGCTTGTACTGACTCTTAAAAATTTGTTATGGAGTAAAACTCACGTTTCTTACGTCACTGGAAGTTCAAGACCTGTAATTTTACGTGTGCACACGACAGTGAAATACGTGTCACTGTCGTGTGCACAATATAGCCAAACAATACACTGTAGATCCACACAAAACCATAACAGGGCGCACTGCTGCGGCAGTCTTTCAGAAACAAAGTTAGCAACCCCAGATAGAGAAGAGAATATTGGCAGCAGTAACTGTAAAAGGTAGAATGCTTTACTGGATGTGGGTCATGCTGAACGATATTCAGCTGAGTGTTCTGTGTGCTGGCTGGAGGGTAAATAAAAGGACCTCACATCCGGTTGGACATTTATTTTATCTTCATATGAAAGTACAACTCTAGTATCAGTGCTCAAGGACAGTACCATTGTGTGCATTACAATTGTGCTGTGGAGGAAAGGGGTAATTGGAACCCAAGTAATGTAAACAATTATCATGAAGCCACACAACAACAGGCAAGGGCAACATGGCCTTTTTCTTTACACAAGATCATAATATTGCATAAAATTCATTGAATGAAACAAACCGAGCAAGCAGGACAAGTACAACACGCGTAACTTCACTTCACAAGGCAAAACAAAAGAAGTAGCAAAAGAGATTTCAGGTTTTGGTTTTAAGGATCGGGTATTCTTTTTAAGAGTGGCTAATTCAAACAAGTGCATCAGACAGGAGGAATCTAGATGTTTTTTTTACATGCTCTAGTCTAAAGTATAGCAAGCACATCCAAACAAAAGACCTTTGAAGGGTTCATCTCCACTTTTATGGTTCTCATTGTGAGTTAGAGGATGGGGGAGGATGTGGGGAGGAGGGGGCGGCATGGAGGGGTGGAGTTAGGTGACAACAAATGAACAGGTATCTAAGCCAGAGCACCATCCAGGTGACAATCAGGGGATTGGAGAGAGAGACAAACCCATCGTCTCCCCCCCTCTCTCCCTCCCCCTCTCTCCCTCCCCTCTCTCCCTCCCCTCTCTCTCCCCCTCTCTCTCCCCCTCTCTCCCTCCCCCTGTTTCCGTCCGCCCCCCCCCCCCCCGCCCCCTTCCTCCCAAACACCTCACCCTTCCACTCTGCTCCATGATGCCCTGATAATCCCTGTGGCTGTCCCAGCACGGCTCCCCTCAGATGGAACCAGAGCCTGTCCTGACGTCATGCTGCCCCATCCAGGTCTAAACTGTTTCCTCTGTGATCCCCCCGACTTCTTCACCCCCCCGACTGCGTTCGTTCCCCAGGGTGGCTGCCATCATAGCCCCCCCCCATCTGTTTATGTGACGACGGGAAGCACCTTCAAAGAAACATCTGTATCTATGCAGGGGGTAGGATGGACACACAGTGTGACTCTAAGAACCGAGAGGTGACTGAGATCCGAGGCCTCAGAACACACAGCAGTCCATTAGTGTCTCATAAGAACTTGCCAGTAGATGAGGGAGAGCTGGTGACCTGTCCCATGTCTCACTGGTGACCTGTCCCATGTCTCACTGGTGACCTGTCCCATGTCTCACTGGTGACCTGTCCCATGTCTCACTGGTGACCTGTCCCATGTCTCACTGGTGACCTGTCCCATGTCTCACTGATGCTGGCGTTGGATTTAAGGGGCTGTGCTGAGAAACATCAATGGAGATGAGCTTTGAAAGACTAGGCTTGATCAGTGATGGGTTAAAGTCAGCTTATACATAGATTGGACCACAGTTGTGTACATTACCGTTACTGTATAGCAGCCTTTCCAGTGAGCTCTGTTAAAACATGCCGTTTTATACTTGCTGAGTCACAATCATGGACTCAGAGAGGATGTACAGTAAGCTGCCTTTTGAAAGAGGTCTAGTTTCACACAATCATATCACTTACTGATTATGACAGGCTTTCACATTCAAGATTCAAAACATTGCTAAGACTATTCTGTGATGTGGTTATTATTGTATGCGGTTGTAAAAAATATACAGAATACACTATTTTTCACAAACTTTTACCCAAAATCATCCACAGTATTCATTCTGATGGATAAACTACACAAATTGAAATGCAAGCATGCATTTCAATCAAGATATGACCTTCTCTAAAGGCCTTTTCCTCAGTAGGCATTGATGAGCAACACGATCAATAAACGATCAAAGCTGTGACAGGAATGGGCCTCCACCCTCTGCTTTTTAATTACAACTATTAGTACTATACTACTACTAACTATTGAGCAGATTGCTGTTCTCAATGCTTTAAAACAAATGCAGTCACTATGTAGTAAAGCCAAAGTCAAGATCTCACACGTTCGTTCAGAAACGATTTGCATGACTTTTGTGCTACATTTGCTTGCTAATAGAGCCACACCGCTCAGGATGGAAATGTACTGGCCGACACACATGTGTGTTTGTGCCGACCATCAGTCTGCTGTTTGGTTTGTTTAGCTGGACTGACCCCACAGGGGAGGAGGGGGGTAGAGAGTGTTTGAATAGCGTGGTCTTCACTCCCTGTGCTTAGACAGCAAACCTTCATTTAAGGCCCCATCGAGTTGCAGTTCATGAAATATAAACACAAGCGTTAACAGCTGTGGTTTGCTATTCTGAGTTTGCTGTAGCGGTGAAGGGCTGATTTCTCTGCTCCATTAGTTGTGCTCAGCAAGCCTGACGTGACAGTGATTTGGGCAGGTGGACTGTTTGCTCTTCCAGAAAGATCAATGGAGATCCACAAACTGCAGCTACTAACTCTCCACACTCCTGTCTTTGCGTTATCAACAAAGTTTGATAAAAAAATACAAATTGGGTTTCCTTTTGAATATTTAACATGATTAGAGTCGACTCACATTGTAATGAATTCTGTCTGTCCTTCATTACCATGCTACCCATCACACTGTAGCTCACTGGCTGCACACAAAACCAAAAGGATCTTCCCCCCTCCCAAAGATAACATGTACCATGCTTGGGCGAAGAAGAGCACTCATTTTGTGATCCACTGACAGTGTCAATAATAAATACTGTGTCACGTTTGTTAATTTCCGTGAAGAATAACATGATAAATAACAAGTTCAATGGTAAAAAAATAAACAAAAAAACAAGTTTGGCCCTTGGAGAATGCTCAGAGGATGATTGGCGTGCTGTCCGAGGACAGGGCTGGAATGCACAGGGTGGTTCAGAGGGCGTAAGTGCTTCAGGGCCGTGGGAGTAGGGTCAGTTAGACATACAGGGGAAGGAGGGGGTCACATAGTCTGGCTCTCCTTGCATGCTCCTGGCGGTAGGGGGGTGGAGTCTGGCTGGGGGCGCTTGGTCCCGCTTGACAGCGAGGAGGTGGAGGCGTGGGCGGGGGCCCGCTGGTGGGGGAGGGTGCGTCGGGGGTGCAGCGCCCCGCCCTTCAGCAGCAGGACGTCCCGCACGGCGGCACGAAAGGGCTTGGAGACGAAGCAGTAGAGGAAGAAGTTGACGGCGGTGTTGAGCATGGCCAGCATGTTGGACAGGTCGTAGGCCAGGTGGACGCGCCAGTCCCTGTAGACGGAGGAGACGTAGCGGTGGTACATGATCACCGCCGTCCTGGGAGCCCACAGGACGGAGAAAACGGAGGTGATGGCCAGCAGCATGGCCGTGGTCTTCCCCAGACGCCTCGCCGGCGCCGCGCGGGGGCCGTACTCCTCCTGACAGCACGGCTGCCTCTGGCGAGCTCGCAGCCGGCGGATGATGAGCGAGTTCAGAACCAGGAAGGTGCCGCAAGGCAGGAAGTAGATGATGGTCACGTGCGTCCAGATCAGGGCCGTGTCCAGCGGCGTGGGCGGGCGGCTGACCCGCCACATGTCCGACCACCAGAAAAACGGCACGCCCGACGCCAGCGCCAACAGGAAGACGGCGGCGATGATCCTGCGCGCCCGCTCCGGGTAGCTGATCTGGCGGTGGAGGAGGGGGTGGCACAGCGCCACGTAGCGGTCGACCGTGAGGGGGACGGCGGCCCAGATGGAGGCGTGGTTAGCGGCGAACTCCAGGGCGCTGACGGAGTGGAGGAGGAGAGCGGGGACCTCGCGGTGGAACACGGCCGTCTCCAACAGGAAACCCACGAAGATGATGAAGAGCTGGGACAGGATGTCAGACGCCGTCAGCGCTAGCAGGTAAACGTACAAAGCCTTCTGGGTGCGGGCTGCAAGCCTGGACAAGGCCACCGCCGTCAAAATGTTTACTGACAGAGAGGGAACGAGAGGAGGAGGAGAGAACGTGAAAAAAGAGGCCTCGGCTCCTGGTCATGAGTGCAACACCATACAGATCCTGTTTAGCTCTTCAGGCTAGGTAGATATTTCTACAGCATGTTTGAGGTAGTATTTTCAGTAGAAGAAAATCCCAGCGCATTGATTTCAAATGCTTCCAGTACAGTATGTCTTGTGTACAGTACGTCTCATGTTGTCTTAAAGCAATCAATGTTACCTCTGTTCATGAGACAGCTCATCAACGAGAAGCCATCCTCCCCTCACAATCCCAGTCTGTCTCAGATCCGGTACCACCCCTTTCCCTCACCTCACTACATCAATCCCCCCTGGGGGCAATTACTCCACTGTGGCCTGGGTGTATCCGTGAGGTCATTGCGTTGCTTCGCAGTGAGTGAACCCCTCCCTCCCTTCCTGTCTCATCCAGGCTACTGCTGAATCAATATGAGCCACTACAGTCCTGCAACAACAACGAATGTACATAAAGACACCCTCCTTCAGTGTGACTGCTGAAGTGTTGCATTCCCTCTCTGGAACACGTGGTCACATGACATTGTCAACGAGGGAGTGAACGGGAGGGAGGGAAAGTGACAGGTCGTCATGGTGACGGAACCCAATCAGGAAGCAGTAAATAGAGAGTGCAAAACTTGATCATTTGTACAGCGTAAACCATCAAACAAGATAAAGAATGACAGATTATCTAGTGAAATTGCCAATCGCTGAATTTAATTTAAATTAAAGAATTCATCCATGGCTTTTAAACATCTGAGTGGAGTAAGAAAGAATCCTCACTCTCCCTTCCTATTTATAAACTCCTCATGTTGTTCAAAGGCTTTGTCTGCCGGTGAGCTCTGTACCTGGTACTCCCACACAGAGGAGGGCGCTGTAGTAGACCACAGGGAAGAAGCCCAGGACACATTTGGACCTATGGATCTCCTCAGGCTTCAGGCTGTGCTCTGGGTGGCTGACCACCGTCACATTCGGCCAATCAATCATGACCTCCAGCTTTACCTGGAGACAAATATGGACACGTTTGGAAAATGAAACATTGTGTGGTCTTGAGAATCCAGGAGCTTAATTTACACGTACATTTACATTTACATTAAGTCATTTAGTAGACGCTCTTATCCAGAGCGACTTACAGTAATTACCGGGACATTCCCCCGAGGCAAGTAGGGTGAAGTGCCTTGCCCAGGGACACAACATCATTGCACGGCCGGGAATCGAACCAGCAACCTTCTGATTGGTAGCCCGATTCCCTAACCGCTCAGCCATCTGACACCACATATCCCCCCCACCCCATGATAACACATACATAGGTGTTAGACTTCATCTGTTGATGACAATCTTCCCTTTTAGAATGTGCTCATGTCAGCCGTACCCTAATTCATGTCAGCGTTGCCGTGGAAAGGGACTGTGGGCTAACAGGCCATGAACACTGAGGAGGGGTTATGAAGAGAAGCTGTGCTAGTAAAGCAGCCTGGCACCATGGAGATGGACTCAGTCAATTAGTGTAGGACGACCACAACAGCAGATGGACAAAGATGACCCCATCGGTACTGCCTGCCCCCCTTCCCCCACCTCCCTCCCTCTCTCTCTCTCTCTCTCTCTCTCTCTCTCTCTCTCTCTCTCTCTCTCTCTCTCCCTCTCTCTCTCTCTTTCCCTCCCTCTCTCTCTCTCTCTCTCTCTCTCTCTCTTTCTCTCTCCCTCTCTCTCTCTTTCTCTCTCTCTCTTTCCCTCTCTCTCTCTCTCTCTCTCTCTCTCTCTCTCTCCCTCTCTCTCTTTCTCTTCTCTCCTTTCCTGTTTTTCTCCCTCTGTCTCTTCTCTGTCTATCCCTAATTTAGTTTACTCATCCAAGCAGGGTATACTTGTTTGCTGTAGTCTTTATGGCTCACAAGCTTTTCCTGGCGACCCCAATGTGGATCCTGCATCAAATCACCATCTCTGTATTTGATCAACGATCAACGCCAGCAGGATGATTCTCCCTCAACAGGGGAGATTGCTTTAAACTGGAGTTAAAATGTCGAATTGCGAACTAGGTTAAAGTCATTCTTTTGCCATGCCCTCAATTGGCCTCATCTTGCCTCTTCCAGGCCTGCTGTAATGTGTCTCCAAAACAAAGCCTTCTGGCCTGGCTACAAGGCAGATTGTGCAAAACACTCAATGCTTCACCTGCCAGTGATGAAGCGCTTTCTGTTCATCGTGATAATAACCAATCACCTCTCTTGTTGCTGAATTTCTAATTGAACTCTGTCGGAACGTCGGTTGTACATAGTAGACGCATAGGAAATGTAGATGCATGGGAAAGGTGGTTGAGTCCCAAAAAATGCTTTATTGAATTCTGCTTTATCATGCTGCAATTATGTCCTGGCTCTTCCGTCCTTGTGACTGCATCGGAAACCTCCAGAACAGAAGACGATAAGGCAGACTCACTTTTCATTTCTTTAGGCAATTTGTAGCCAGCAGATAACATTAAGACCAACACAAACAGGTCATCATTCCCAAACGCCTGCCCCGTCCTGACAAGAAATCTGTCTTTCCAACAACTGCCGTTTTACCTCTTGGCCGCCCCAGTAATCTTCACTGATGACAAGCTCTTCATTACAGCCTGCGCAGCACCAATCCTGGGACCAAGGCTGCAGAAGACCATCAATCAAACAGGCCGCTCAAGACCAGCGTCTCGCTTGAGGTGGAGCATAAGTACTTGTAAGAGCTTTAATCCCACCCTGTCATTGGGATGAAATATCTCAGCTGGAAAGCAAACAGATGCAGGGATGAATGGCTGAAACTGTGCTGGTGTTTCAGTCTGCAGGGTGCTGCTGTGCTGGTGTTTCAGTCTGCAGGGTTCTGCTGTGCAGGTGTTTCAGTCTGCAGGGTTCTGCTGTGCTGGTGTTTCAGTCTGCAGGGTTCTGCTGTGCTGGTGTTTCAGTCTGCAGGGTTCTGCTGTGCAGGTGTTTCAGTCTGCAGGGTTCTGCTGTGCTAGTGTTTCAGTTTGCAGGGTTCTGCTGTGCTGGTGTTTCAGTCTGCAGGGTTCTGCTGTGCTAGTGTTTCAGTTTGCAGGGTTCTGCTGTGCTGGTGTTTCAGTCTGCAGGGTTCTGCTGTGCTAGTGTTTCAGTTTGCAGGGTTCTGCTGTGCTGGTGTTTCAGTCTGCAGGGTGCTGCTGTGCTGGTGTTTCAGTCTGCAGGGTGCTGGGTTATGTAAAAAACACACATGCGGAGATGGGAAGTCCTGGTTTTCATAGGGAGAGAGCAATTCTCTGAGAACACCCCTCTCTCTTCACCCCCACAACCCTCCCACTACTACCCCCTCCTCCACCCCCACCACCCCCTCCTCCACCCCCTCCTCCACCCCCTCCTCCACCCCCACCACCCCTTCCTCCACCCCCACCACCCCCTCCTCCACCCCACCAGCGAGCAGTGGGAGAGTTGACAGTTATGAGAAAGACAACAACACCCCCAGTCTTTCTCTTTCAACTAGATCCTCTTGAAGGCTGCGGTCAGCAGTCCAGGACCGTTCTCAAGCAGGCCATGAGGAGCTGAGGGGGCTTCACATTAAAGTCAGGCTTCTGTTCGCTATACTGGGAATCACCCTCCCACACCCCTCAGCCCCCCTCCCCTGGACCTCAGGGTCTCACTCAGAACCATGTGTCCCAGAGACACAGCACAAACACAGGGGGAGGGATAAACCCTGGCTGTCTGGCTCTCTGGCTCCCGAATTTTCCCATCCACTTCACACAGGGAAGAGGGAATTCCTGATACGTGTTCGAACTCCGACGCCGTACGACCGCGGCAGCCGTTTGTCGTGCCTGTAGGGCCCACGTACGTACGTTTAACTCCCAGGATGGAATGTTCTGGATGGATCTGATGACAGACAGACTCCATCAAGCCGCTTCGCTGGAGCTTCGGTGGAGCTTCGGTGGCTTCTGAAGTAAGCTCCCTGGGAACGCAGGGCCGGGGGGGCCAGCGGGGGCCAGGGGGGGCCGCGGGGCTGGCGGAGGCAACCCTGGGGGGTTCATAGGCCAGTGCATGTTCCTGATTAAGGCTCTATTTTCAATGGTTGTCTTAAGGGGGCTCAGATCCGGATGAACTAAGGCAGAAGATCTGCGGGGGGTGGGGTGGGGGGGTGGGGTGTCCGTGGAGCCAAAGTGAACTCTATCTTTAGTCCCTCTGCTCCACTGGACCCTCTCAATTATTCATAGCGGGACGGTACACCTGAAACAACAGCCTCGGGAAAGAGAGAGAGGGGGGGGGGGGGGTAGAAGGACAGCGGCTTGGCCATTCTGTACGTATCATGGTTTCAGAACCGAGAGGTAACGACCGCGTTTCTGCGTTTGCCTGTGATTCAGGCGCAAGTTCGGGTTTCAGTCTGGCAACTCGTGACAGCGCTGCAGTGGCTGTCATGTTCCCGACGGGTGTTAGATGACTGAGAGACAAAGGGAAAGTTACACCCCAACCTTGTCGTGAAGAAACACTATTCTGTTGTGCTGCAGTTCACATTCTGCAACTTCAAAACTGACCCCATGGATTTCCACTGGCTTCTGATATTGACATGACACACTCCAGAACAATAATTTGGCTGCCGTGTGAACTGAACAATGTTATGAGGCACTTGTTAGTAAAACAGAATAGGGTGACGATAACACATAAAAACTGCCTGTTGCTATAAAATGACACAGACCTAACTATTTCCTGTTCTGACAGGCATATATGTTAGGAAGTGCTTCTACAACACCCAGAACATAGAACTTTGCAGAGGGATTTTATGTTTTATACTTTTGTAAATTGGTAAAGAGCATCAGCAACAAAGACACCAGACAAGACACATGTACTTACTTAACAACCTAGTAACAGTCCATTCCATAAACAGTGACAGAGAAAAGACAGATGTGGCCATGTATTCCCTTCTATGGTCAGTTCCTGTGTTGTCTGGTGCTGTGTGCCGGTATGTGCTCGCTGTGCCGTGTCCTGACTGCCTCAGGTAAAGAGAGGGGGAGCCTACCTTCACAGCCAGTTGTCACTCTGTCTGTCCATCTGTCTCACTGCCTGTCCATGGCTCTGGGCTCCATCCGGCCGGTCCACACCAATGCTGCTGCCGGTCACGGTCATAGACCACACGGGCTGAGAGGAGGAGGAGGAGGAGGAGGAGGAGGAGGAGGAGGAGGAGGAGGAGGAGGAGAGGGCTACTAGCAGCAGGCACATCCCTGCGGAGAGTGGAAGAGGCAGTGAAGAAGGAGAGGAGAGACACGACTGAGAGCGAGGGAGGGAGAGAGAGAGGGGGGGGGGGAGCAGGGGGAGGGAGAGAGAGAGAGGGGGGGGGAGGGGGAGAGAGAGGGGGGGGGGGAGGGGGAGCAGGGGGAGGGAGGGGGTGAGGAAGCAGAGGGAGAAGGATTGGTGGGTAGAAACAGGTGAATGAGAGGTTGAACTGTGTGTGTGTGTGTGTGTGTGTGTGTATGTGTGTGTGTACATGCTTTAACGAGGTCTCAGAGGGTTTACACAGGCTGTGATCAGAATGCAAATATCCCTCCAAATATAGCTGGCAACCGCTGTTGCACATGCAGCACACTGATGTGAAACACAAAAACACAAAAACAAATACAGCCTACTTTGTTTGTCAGCGTTCTCTTCTGTAATGCAAATCACTGACAATTAGTTATAGCGAGTCAATTGCCACAATAACTAGCAGTTAATATGCAGACCCAAGTACATTAGATGAGTAAAAACAAATGCTTCGGGGAAGAAAAAAAGCAAAAACAGTTTACAGATTTCGATGCGTCCCATGTCAAGAACCAGTGAAACAACAGGTGGATAAGACAAAACGATCAGAGGTCACCAAAGCCAAAAGTCTCAGCAGAACTGCACTGCAGCAAAGTACATGGTGGGGTGGGTCTCTTTATGATTATTGCTTGATGTGTTTTATCGAACATATGTATACACCCACGCCTCGCCACCTTACTCGGCAGCGTAGGCCCAGCAGAGCGTGTAATGAACCCCGACCGTCAGTGAGCGTGGACGGGCAAGGTCCTCCATCAATCAGGCTGGGTGGGTGGAGGTCTGCGGGGGGTGATGGAGTGGTCTTGCTGGACAAGAGGGGCTGAACACAGCATTTATGTGCTTTATTGCTCTAATTTGTCCGCTGATATGCCACCGCACAGTCGATACGTTTCTGCTAACTCGCTGTTCCCGCTGGCCGAGTGTTCAGAACAGTAGCGGGTGCGTCACTTCACGCATGTCCACGGTGAATCTTAAAGTCCGAATGTGAATCTCAATATAATTATGTTCCTTTTGCGCACATAGCACAAATGACACAAAGCGATGCCGATTCCATGTCCCTGACTTATGCATGGCTGATAAACATCTTTCGGTGAAGTCGCAATCATTTTCTCCATCTAGCCTACCTCATTAAATATTTAAGAACAGAATGATCCAAGACAACACGACCACCAAGAGCTCATTGTAATCTTTTCCCAACCTCTGATGTCATTATGTGGGAACGAATCCTATGGCCTTCCACCTCGACCTGTCAATAACCGTGCTAACTGCGGTCAGACTTAACGAGCCTGTTTATGGTCCCCGTCTCCTCACAGCGAGGGTTCTCACACTGGTGGGTCAAATTGGAGTCCTTTGAGGAAGCTATTCTGTAAGTCTTTCTTTTAAACAGCCTCGGAGTGTGCCAGCTTGTTATCCCTCTGCACCGGCTTCAGTTCAGACAAGCAGAGCTACTCTGACGGCCTTGGAGCCTGTTGGGTAACATTGAGCCTGGAATG
Organism: Hypomesus transpacificus; assembly: GCF_021917145.1. Classification (NCBI taxonomy): domain Eukaryota; kingdom Metazoa; phylum Chordata; class Actinopteri; order Osmeriformes; family Osmeridae; genus Hypomesus; species Hypomesus transpacificus. The sequence goes on from NC_061072.1 coordinate 7,438,067, forward strand.
GCAGAGAGATGTGGGGTACACACTCAGAGGGTGAACATCTCATAAAGCTGTGTAGGGTGTGTGTGTGAGTGTGTGAGTGTGTGTGTGAGTGTGTGCGTGTGTGTTTGTGTGCGTGTGTGTTTGTTTGTGTGTGTGTGTGTGTGTGTGTGGGTGTGTGTGTGTACATGCATGCCTGTGAGTATAGTTTTGTCCCCTGCCAGGCATTGAGGTTTAGACCCATAAGGAGTTAATGAGAATTGAAACTGTGTTGCTGCTAATAATATCTCTGTTAGCAGGCCCGTCGTATGAATGAGGTCTCCCTCTACTAGATCATATTCTGAATGACTCCTGTTTCATGCTTGCAGGGGCTAATGGCTAAGCTGAGTCGTATAGGCAGTATCTGTCTCTCTACAAGCACTCTCTCAGAAATGCCCGGTACTGCAAAACACATTTCCTCCTCACTGAGTCACTGTGTGGCAGGAGGACCTTGTGGTGTGTGTCTGTGTGTGTGTGTATAAGAGGCCATTAAACAGCAGAGCAGTCCTCACAGGTCACTCTGACCTGGCTGCCTTTTATAACCCGTGTCTTTAATCTGGCACGCAGCGCTGCTTTCAGTGATGAGACAGTCCACTGCTGGAACAGGAATTGACAACTGTCAACTCCTCATTGGTTAAACAACCATGCCCAGATAATGTTCTCCTCAAGATGGTATTTGCTTATTGCCTATTTTACTACAGCAACGATTACTTTTAATACACATTGGTTGATAAGCACTATGTGATCTGAATGATGATAAAACTCCATTCTTTCCATTGGGATTTTGACTGTTTTAGAGTTATTTTGTTTTCAGCTCGCCTAATTGGTTTGGGCAATCAGGATTTATAGGGATGATAAATAAGCAGGAGAGGACCTGATCAACTGGAGCATGGACTCATTATCAGATCACAGAGGGACATCGTTATTATCAGCTTGTTTCCATGACGAGCAGCGTGAGAAGATGACCAGTATCATGTAGGCTCAAATGCGATGATGTCTCAATCATTCGACACACGGCGAGTATGCCCTCTTGTGGTGATTCACAGAGATTATTTGTTTTGGCTTCACTTCAGGAACGAATGTTTAAAATGTGATCAAATCAAAGTACGATCAAGATTAACAAAGATCAAAATTACAGGTCAAATCAAATCCCACTGTGTCAAAGTAAGAAAGGGATAGACCGTTTCCCTGTTTGCCAAAATAAAAAAAACAAAATATAAAAAGTGTGGGCGCCAAGCGTCACTATTGGAGCCTAGCCAGACACGGTTGACATCCTTTCGTAGAATCAGAGTGTGATTAAAGAACGTGCCCAGTGCCACTGGGATCATCATCGACCCTGACTGTCAGCACGCGTGATCAATAGCCCTCCGGGGAAGCCCACACTAAAGGGTCAACACGGACATGATAGGCCTTTTGCTCTAATGCCGTCACTACAAAAAGACCCAAAAGAAGTCTCCGCGGACCTCGTTGGGATCACGAGACACTGACACATCTTCACAGAAACAACGAATTTGGGGTGTGTCGGTTTCCCTCCTTTTCCCATATGAGGCCTTTTTGATTTGACAGCCAGGCACATGCATAGGGAACGATTGGATATTGACCTTCTAAATTACTACTTCTAATTAAACAGTCTTGCCTGAAGCCGGAGATGAATAGTTTGGGCTGCTGTATCAGGATTCGCTGGTTGTGTACACTGACACACATACAGAACACAGACAAACACTGCAGAGCAACACTGCTTGTAAGAATATTAATAATAATAATATAATTTTTTTGCAAAGTTGAACTTTATACAGATGTCCCATGTAGAGACATCTGTAGATGTTCATGTCATCAATAAACTGTTAACAGAATGTCAACTACATCTTTGTAAGATTGGTGTCAGGGTCAATTGATAAGAATTTAATATGTGTTGATAGTTTATTGAGTATATTATAGATCGTCAACAGATTTACCCTCCAAACTCTTCAAACAAGTTAATCTCTTACACAACCCTTGCACACGCGCATACACACACACACACACACACACACAAACACTCACGCACACACACACACACACAGGTACAGACACACATGCACTTACACACACTCCCAATCTTACCCTGCTCCTTCAGAAGTTCAACCCCAGCTGCTGCGGTGAGGGTCCCCTTGCCCCGCCTCTCTCCCGATCAATGCCCCTCTCTGAGCGCCACCCAAAACAAGGGACGCTTCGGGAATCAAAGCCGTCGCCGTGACAACGGCCCAGGCTGCCAGATTCCACCGATCGATGGGGTTTCCATGCGAACTGCCGGATATGGCCCAGAAGAACCACGCTGTGCCGTGTGCACACAGAGGTCCTACTCCTCACACACAGAAGGACACACAAAACTGTGACCAGGTCACTGCATTTCACCACTGAGGAGAGAGGGAGAGGGGCACAGACAGAGGGAGAGAGAGAGACAGAGAGAGAAGCCAAGAGGGAAGACAGATAGAAAGAAAGAAAGAAGGAAAGAAAGAGGGATAGAGAGAGGCGTGTTTGCAGTTGGACAAGATAAAGAAGACAGAGGGATGATGTTCCCAGTGCGCCCCACAGGGCTCCTGACCCACATCCACATGGGGACTCTTCTCCTGGCCCTTGGCCTCCACCCAGGCCCTCCCTCTGGAGGTAAGACCCATGCTGCTCACCATGCTGCTCACCATCCTGCTCACCATCCTGCTCCCCATGCCCACCCGTCTCATCTTTGGTCTCAACTGAGACGCAGCTCTGATATGTAGTTCTGTTCTGCAATGATGTTGTGGTTCCATTGTGGAGTGAAAAAAATACGACGCAAATATATATTTTCTGATGTGTGCTGCAAGTTTACAGTCTTTCCTCCCTTTCGTCCCGTGTGAATCTTTCCATGTTGGTTTGATGACTTTTGTGCTTGTCTCCTTTTGTGTACGCTTTGTACAAAACAAAGCACTTTTAATCATAACTCATCACTGAGAAAGACGCATTGGAACTTTTTAGACATTGAGACCAGATCATCTCATTCAAAGGAAGATGACCGCGTTCGCATGTGCTGCTCTTATCTGTGTGAATCAGTCAAACAGGACATTGTGGTTTGCTACTACCGGTTGAGATTGCTGGAGCAATTCTACTTTACTGAAGCTTTACACCATTGCAGCCCACCCAGTTCCTTATTCATCTGACAGAAAGGGAAGTGTCACAAAATATTTTTTATTCAGAATCCAAAAAAGGGAACTTCAGACTATTGGACCAAAGTTTAGATCCCCAATGTATATGTGGTCAGCATGTGAGTGGTTTTGACTTTTCGGGACATGTGTCAACAGCATTCAGTATATTAGGAGCAGATGTGTGAATGATTTAATTAAATCCGACCCGCATCTGTGCCGATCGATGTCATGGATTGGGGGCGCTTCTGCCAAGCCTGTTTTGATCATTACCCCTCTCCGCCCTGCATGCCCCCATTCCGGTCTCTTCCTATTCCTCCACCCCCAATCCCCCTCCTCCTCCTATTCCTCCACCCCCAATCCCCCTCCTCCTCCTATTCCTCCACCCCCAATCCCCCTCCTCCTCCTATTCCTCCACCCCCAATCCTCCTCCTCCTCCTCCCTTCACCACCCAACTTCTTTGTGCCTCTTCTTTTTCATCTCTGCGTTCACCTCCTCCACACCGGCGGCCCACGCCTCCCATCTTCCTCCATCTATTGTTTCCTCCTCTTCCTCCACCAGGCATCCTGACAGCAGGGGCCCAGGATGGGGGCGGTGGTGGTGTGGGTGGTGACACCATCAGCCACTCTCTGTCCCTGGTGCAGCATCTGGAGGCTCTGCTGACCCAGGGGAACGGCAGCGACGTGGCCCTCAGGGTGGAGACCCTCAATGCGGACGAGGTGAAGGTGATCCAGGCCCACTCCCTGGTTCTGTCCCTGCAGAGCCCTGTGTTTGAGGGGCTGCTGGTCAGCCGCAACACCTCCACCCTGGTCCTGAGGGAGACGGGCGAGTGCTCCGCCATCTTTGACAAGTTCATAAGGTAGGCCAAGGGAGGGCATATGTCGTAAGGGAATTATTGGGAGACATTTACAAGAGAGTTGATACGTTTTTATGATTTGTTGCCGAAGTACCCTGTTGAGGATGAGAACGGTCTCCCCTGATTGCAATGAAAGCATGTGCCCTCAAGTGGTACATAAATGTAACTGCAACACGGCCTAACAGCAGGGGGGTGGGCATGCCACAGAGGGTGTTCACCAGCCACAGTATTTGACTTTTAGAGAGAGAGCTTAGTAACCTGGCTCTAGGGATGATCAATAAAGGATAGAGGTCCATTTGATAAATTTCCCCTTCAAGCTTTGCAAACACAAAATGTATGTCGCTCCCTATACTTTTGGCCACGGCTGTAGAGTTTCTGTCTGGAGATTCTAAAGATAAAGTTGCCTTTAAGATCACCATTGCAAAACTAATGCGGGTTAGGGCTAGGTCGCTTTTTTCCCACTGGTAACAAATCTGAATCCAACAAGGGGTGCTTCAGTGAAAAAACGATTTTATGGTTAAATGTTTGATGATCAAAGATACAGTGTGAATGTGAGTCTATGTTGATGCATTGAGGATGACAAAACCCTTTTTATTCAAAAGTTTTTTTCTGGAATGTTTCCATACCTGTGCAGGTATCTGTACTGTGGAGAGATCTCCCTGGGTCTGGATCAGGCCCTCCCTCTACACATGCTGGCCACCAAGTATCGTGTGCTAGGGCTCCAGCAGGGGGTCACCCAGTACATGACCCAGAACCTGGCCCGCGATTCTCCCTCGGGCCACGTGGTGGGCTGGTACGAGTACGCCCTCCAGACTGGAGACGTTTCCCTGAGGGACAGCTGCCTGCAGTACCTCTCCTGGAACCTGTCGTCCGTGCTGCGCAGCGGGGAGTGGGGAACCATCAGCGCCCCGCTCCTCATGTCTCTCATGAAGCGCTCCGACCTCATCCTGCAGAGCGAGATGGAGCTCTTCGATGCGCTGGAGCTCTGGATAAACCAGAACGATCCGGACGGGCTGACGGCTGAGAACGCCCTGAGGTCTGTGCGCTATGCCATGATGCCCCCACGGGAGCTCTTCCGCCTGCAGACCCAGTCTCTCACCCTCGCCCGCTACCAGGAGTCCGTACGAGACCTGCTCTACATGTCCTACCAGTTCCACTCCGCATCGCCGCTGCACATGGCCAAGTTCTTTGACGTGAACTGCAGTCTGTTCATGCCCAGGAACTACCTGTCCCCCGCCTGGGGCTCCCCCTGGGTCCTAAACAACCCCTCGCGTGACGACCGCAGCACCAGCTTCCAGACCCAGCTGGGCCCCAGTGGTCACGATGCCGTCAAGCGCGTGACGTGGAACGCTCTCTTCTCCCCGCGCTGGCTTCCCCTCAGCATGCGTCCCATGTACACGGAAACGGGAGCCATGCAGCCCACACGAGTCGACGGAGGACGGCCGCGCATCATCATCACGCCGGCCACGTCCAGCGCGGACTTTGCCGGCGTGAGTTTTCAGAAGACGGTGCTAGTCATGGCCAGACAGCAGGGGAAGCTGGTGGTGAAACACGTCTACAACTTCCACCAAAGCACGGAGGAGAACGGAGACTTCCTGGTGGAAGCTGACCTGCACCGCAAAACATCGGAATACCTCATCGACGGCTCCCTCTACCTCCACATCCTGGTCAAGCCCCTGTATCAGACCCTCATCACCACCAAGAATTGACCCTGGCCTCTTCCTACACCTCTCTGTTGTCACGCTGCGATGATCGTCACACACACGCTGCACTCTCAGACTGTCATATCTCAGGAGACCACAGGTACAAGGCTAACCCTTTGTGTTTGCCAACGTGGGTGGCCTCTTGTGTTTCAAATACGTACATTGTCGTTAAGTTAAAACTGAAAACAGGATTTTGTGTGCAGACCTATGCCTATAACTTTACAGGATGTCTGCGTTGATAAAGCAGTTGTGTGTTTGGTAGATCTGCAAAGTTATGTTGAAGTAATCATGTGATGAGGAGTTCACAGTAAACAATGACTGGGTCCTAGACGTTTTCATGTGTGTATGTGCATATTGATGTTTATACAATTTTGAATCATAATTTCCTTGGTGCTATTGTTCCCTTAACATCTACAGTAAGAGGAAACAACCATTCAAATCTCACATGTTCTGCCTTCAACTTTCAGCTTTACCCAGTTCACCAACGTATTTAACTTGTAGCTATTGTCTGTGGTTTTGATTCACATGCAGATGTTCATGTCACTTCTGTGCATGGCCTACGAAAAAACATGAGCATTTTCAGAAAAATGTGTTAGGGAAGTATAGGTCATCATTGTAGTGAATACCACAAGTTTTCAAATGTGTTTAGGTTAGATTCTGTTGGACTGTATGTCATATTTGTATTGATATTTATGTCACCATCCTTAGCTGATGCAGTTTAAGCTTAACACTATGACGTGCCAATGATTGCACTTCAGAATAATACTTTTTCATTTTGGTACCATCTAATAAAGCTAAATGTTTAAGAACTATTTGATTGTTTGTAATATTTTTGTCTTCTTTGGTTTAGTAGATAAATACATCAACAGTTATTGTTATTGCATTGTTGTGTTCCATTGCAATAGATGAACACGTTGGGCTTAGGCACTCTAAGGATGATGGAAAATCATCAGAAATAAACGATGACTGGATTGCTCATAAATGTGTAATACGTGTTTGAGTTCAATTGTTATAAATGTCTTTACGAAAAGATGTTTATAAGCTGCGGAAAGGATGTGTCACAATTACTACATCTCCCATCGTCCTTTGCGCTCCAAGCAGGAAAAACGTTCGCTCGCAGGGGCTCACACTGATCCAAGTTAGGAGCGTTCAGCTGCCAGCCTTGGCCCATCATGTAAGTGCCGACGAGAATTCTTTGCAGCGCAATTGCAAATTTACCCGTTTTCTAGATAGTTTTGTTGGCTGTGCAATTCTAACATTGACCTTTGGGTGGACACACACGGTCCAGACGACAAAAGGCTCCAAGTGCATGAAGATCGAGGCTTGTATTTTGCATCTTTGTTGCAAAGCAAGCCGCTGAAGCTCCAGCGCGAGGGCGATGGAGGGAGGGAGTGAGAAAGAAGGCAAAGTCTTTTGTGATTCCCCTCCCCCTCATCAAAGCAAAGGGGAAATGTCTCAGCCGAAGGGAGGTAAGAATATCACGCGATCTGTGCAAAACTACTGACATGCAATTAGAGCAGCATTGGTTGCAAAGTGCATCGCTGCAGGTCGAGTGCGATCCATGCATTTTAAAGTTGAATGGTATATTAAGGGTCAGTTGCATTTCCTGTTGAAGATCTTCCCCTTTGCAGAGTTCCTGGTAAGACGATGCAGTCTGAAGCCTCTTACCCAAGGATGTTGCACTCAGTTTGTTTGCTAGACAGTCTGAAACTCCCCGAAGATGTTTCCAACCTCTTTTAATAAAGTATGCACAGGTTAATGCAAAATTCGACGTGTCCCCTTTTCAAGGTAAATAATATAAAGCATTTATTGCTTCCCTAGCTTTCTGCAGATGGTGCAACGCTTAATTGCAAACTGCTTACAATTGTGCACTATTACTGCCAGGAACACGATGTGACAACATGCAGCTGTCTGTCGTCAATTACAGGTTATACACACTCTAGTTATGATGATCTTATTAGTTGCAGTTTTATATTCTTTTGTCAAAACGCGTTATGAAAAATGGTTGTCACGCCTCGTCCACTAAGCTTTGTTCAAGCAGTTATAGGTAGACACTCAAAAATAAAACCTAAATATAGATTTGCAGTGAGCGCAAGTAATCTACCTAGAGTTCAAGGAAAGGAACTAAAGGCAAGGAATATCCAAGCAAAAAGTAATATAACGACTTCAAGTACAAGTAATGTAATGCATTCTTCAGAATCTATGTTTTGTGTAAATACTTTACTTCGATTCCTCTTGTGGCAATATTTGACATGCTTCTGACAGCTAACTGCCTGTTGTGCATGTATGTGGTTATACCTCGAGGCCTAAATATTTCACTTATAAATGTTGACCATGTACCAGTGGGCCTACTGTGTAAACTAGGTTACCTGCACCTGCAGACTATGCTTACCACAAAACACACATTTTGTCAAATTAACAAGAAAAAAACATTCATTTGAATCTGTAGAATTGATTTAGAAGGAGGAAGTGCTTTGGTGTTGAATAGTTTTTGCAGTCCGAACAGAGGTTGTATATGTCATTGCGTAACAAACAGGTGACACACCTGTTCTGTGGAACTTTGAATTCCCCCCTCCTACCATTGACCCATGTCCGTGCACACAAAATGTGCATGAAATGACCATCTAATTTCTCTGCAGTTTAACTTCACCTTAGCTTCTGTCAGTCCAGGTCAAATGTCACCCAACCTACACAATGGAACTGCAGCCACTGTCTCAGACTCAAACACAGTGCTGTTGAAATGTTTAACTTTTATTGGTAAAGCAATAATTGACAAATATGATTGTAGTGCCTTTATAAATGGTGAAAATAAATGTAAAAGGCCCCTATCCATCAACCGTAGCAAACATTCATATGCACTACAAGTGCATAAAACCTATGGTCACGGAATGTCACACAGCTGCTTGATGACTACAACCAAGCACACTTTACGATCCGACGATAGTTCAACAGAAAATGTCCCTGTTCCAAATGAATGCAGCTTTGCAGTGTTTTCCAGCGATTGCGCCCACTGTCCCTTGTCAAGTCCTGTTGGCAAGGATGGCGCCTGTGGTTCATTTGGCTCCCAAAGGGCTCACAGTGTGGGCCAGACAGTTGGCCGTTCACCATTGTGCACTGTCCTGCTGTGGGGCCATGGTGGTGGGTCACTGGCCCTCCCAGTATACCCTCCCTGGTGGACTGCCACTATGCAGCCTCCACCGACCCCCTCGCCCATGCACGAATGGGACATTTGTCATGCAAATGTCTCTGGCATTTTTTTTTTTTTTCAGCTGCATCGATACTGAATTTGCTGTTTCGACGAGCCGATTGTTGGCCTGGTTCAAGGCCTACAGCTTTTTTTTCTATGGCTACAACAAATGGAAATGTTTGCGCCATTGTCCAGATGATCCGCTAACTGTTCCACTTCTGTTTTCCGGTGGTCTGGAGCGGGCATGTCATTCATGGCAGAGAGTGCGCTCTTCATTCAGCTGTAGGGACAAGCAGAAACACTGATGGAAATCCCCAACCTGGCCTGTCTTTTTGACTTGTTCCAGCAGCAAGCCATCTGTGCAGCATGGTGAAGGCAGATGACTGGGTAAAGTGGTATGCATTAGGGGTGGGATTCTTTTGATACCTCACGATTCGATTCAAATCGACTCGCCATTTTTTTGATTCACCATTTTTCTGATTTTGAATCAAATTTCGATTCAATATATGCTAACATTTGATTCCAGTTTGCTGTTTAGTGTTACCTGTTTCTATTTGACTGTGATAGGCAGTTAAGTTTTGAAGAAGAACAAATCCCAATGCATCAAAACCTAAACATTTATAGCTTTTCTTTCGATTTTTTACAGTTGTGAATCGATATGAATCGCTAAAAGACTGAATCGGGTTTCAAATGCGAATCATTTTTCCCCCCCTAGTATGCATGCTGTGTAGGCTGCAAAGCTTCTGTGCCACGATGTGTGTGCCGTGCTAAAAATGAGAGGAGTAGCCCATAAATTCATGGATGGTCTGTCTGCTGCCTCACCCTGGAGTAACCTCGTACGCCATCGCTGAAGGGCTCTTGACGGAAAGGGGAAGGGTGGAGGAGGAGGGGGAGGAAGAGAGGGAAGAGAAGGGGGAGGATTCTTCAGTTTAGGCCTACTGCACGTCAAAGGAATCAAATCAATGCATCCCAGTTGAATCGCGAACACTGATCCATCTCATTAGTCCTCTGCATTAGATCCCCTCCAAGCCTGTTTAAGGTGCATCTGATTGAATAGCTGCCATTTCTCAGTCCCATGCAGGCAATATTCCTCTCTATGCTAATTTAGTCAGTAGGAGTATGTTGCCTTGAAACTGTGTATCAAGTGTAGTGGTGAACTTTGCTTCACCAGCTCTTCAGGAGACAGTGAATAGTTTGCAGTTTTCATCCTGCGTTTGATATTAAAGTGGTTCATTTAGTCAGGCCCTGAATTCCAGTTGTATTAAATTCAAGTTAGCGTACCTCTCAGCTTGGTTCTACTTTACCACACGCCAATATGATTCTCTGTTAGACAGCCCTCTGGATGCGTGACAGCGCTGTCTCGAGGTAAATACCTTTTAATTAATCCCAGACATTTTGTTCTGCGTTGAATTTGTGATTTATGAAAGTTCTTCAGCCACTCTTACAAATACTTTTACCCCTGTTCTGGTGCAGAATGCTCCAATTATGCAACCAAGCTAAAGAGGCTTACATTTTTTTGTCAAGGTGTCAGTTGTCAAAGCACCTGTAAAAAAAAATTCAAAGCTGTGTCTCAGCCAAATTCGCCGTGCTTCTGAATAAAACATAGCATGTCACCTGGTCTTCACCAACGAAGTGAGCGGAAGGAAACAGGACTTCAGAGATTATGTGTCGTGAATTTGTCATTTAATCTCATGAAGTCCCCCCCCCCCCCCCCCTTCTCTGCACACCCTCTCACCTCCCAGCCAAATCCCTCGGCCCACAGGGGCTAAATCAAACAGGCCGACGCATCCTGTGAAAATCTGCTCGGAGACCAATCATGCTCAGACACATTCATAGATAATTATAACTCATGTATGGCCACCAACAATGGCAGGTTCAAGAGCTGTCCTCATTTCAGCTACGGCATTAGTTTCGCCTTAACTGATGACTTCTCTCTTGTTAGACGTTAGCTACACCCAAGCAACAGAGATTCCGTGAAGGCCTAGCGGTTCGTGACAGATCACTGTGCAGTCCCTCGTTAACCAGTGGAAGCGGAGCTGTGCTGTGCCGTGACCTGAAGACGATCCCCTCACACACTGTACCACTGTGCGAGGAACGTTCAGGTCCGCCCGTGCATTCAGGAAGCACGGAGGTGACGACATCGTTCCCAAAAGAGCCGTTCAACAGCTGTAACCTAAAGGATCTGCCATGTTTGGAAGTGTGGAGTATCTCACACAGTGCCAGGGCTGTCACAAGAGGCCAAGCAGCCGTCGGCTCAAGAGAGGTTATTTTAATCTCTCTCTCTCTCTCTCTCTCTCTCTCTCTCTCTCTCTCTCTCTCTCTCTCTCTCTCTCTCTCTCTCTCTCTCTCTCTCTCTCTCTCTCTCTCTCTCTCTCTCTCCTCCCTCCCCCCCCCCCCCCCGTGTCCCCTTTCTGTTTTCCATTCTCAGTCGCTCCCTGCTTTCCCCCCCCCACCCCCTCTCTCTGTCTGATTCATCCGTCTTTCTCTGGCTCCGTGGAATTCCATTGAGGAACTCTTGGTATTGTTGGTATTCCGGGTGGAGTGCATGCCATGTGTGGGTTCTGAGGATAGCTGCCAGGACCCTTTTCTAATGTGATCCCAGGCTTCTTATCAAGCAGGCAAGACACAGGCCACCCTCACACACCCAACCTTTTCACTCTAAATCCACTGCTCTCCTGTCAGGGCTCAAGTGCAACATGTAGTACGAACTTCTGTACACTCTTATCAAAGTTGAAAAGAAGCAAAGGAGTCTGTATTTAATGCTATTATTAGACAAGGCAGTGTGTAGGGGGGGGGGGGTTAGGGGGGGGTGGGGAGGGGAGGGAGGGGTAGGTTTTGCCTTTCTGTAGCATTCCTTTGACTTGCTTCTCTTTGGTTTTCACTGTTATGCCACATCCCCCAAGTGCAAACCCTGCAAGAGAATGTGATAGTTGTGAATGTTCACATGAACCCCACAGGGCATAATCAGAGAGAGAGACAGAGAGATTGTGAGACAGAAGGGAGGAGAGGGAAATAGAGAGGAAGAGGAATCGTCAAAACGACTCGTCTGTTTTGGCCTCTGGGCCTCTGTGGTATTTGACTACATACTTTGAGCCATGTGCTGCGAATCACTGTGAAAGATATGTGCTGCTGCCCTTAATGACACCGCACACTCCCATGTATGTGTGTGCATAGATGCTGAGTTCAGCAAGAATGCTGCACGTTGTGTATCTCGACTCGAAAATTGCGCAATATCACTGTGGAGCAACTCCCCAGCAGCCCAGGGTTTGGTAGCTTCCCGTCACGCTCACACGGTGGGTCCCTCAGGCAAACAAGTCAGCTCACTCCTTCCTGCTGCGCACCTCAATGATATCATCTATTGATTCGTCTGTGTTGGGCCACCTTTCCCTCACTCACTCTCTCTATCTCTCTCCCTCTCTCTTCCTTTCTTTCCATGTCTCTCTCTCCTTCCCTCTCTCTCTCTCTCATGCATGTGGTCACTGGACAGATTTGTCCCAAGGTCACTTGCAGGTTGTTTGGGTTTCTCCTAAGAATCGTCAAATGACAAAGACTGTATTCCAATCTGTATTACAGGCATGCCCCAGTCACATTGCTGCCTCCGGATTTGCATGCCTGTCTGCATGTGTCATTTTTTTTCAGTGCTCTTTCTCTCTCTCTCTCTCTCTCTCTCTCTCTCTCTCTCTCTCTCTCTCTCTCTCTCTCTCTCTCTCTGATGTTAGCGAGTTACTTTGCATACAGATCACGAGGGCTGAACCTCAGCACACGCTGTGTGCACGTAAACATCAGCCGCGGCGTGCAGGGTCTTGTCCCATCAGACGCTGGAGATGGGGAGAGCCTGTGACCCTCCTCTCCACCGCACACATCAGAAACAGAGTGACAGGGCCTGGAGACAGGCTGCCAGGGCATGCAGAAACAGAGTGACAGGGCCTGGAGACAGGCTGCAAGGGCATGCAGAAACAAAGTGACAGGGCCTGGAGACAGGCTGCCAGGCCATGCAGAAACAGACTGACAGGGCCTGGAGACAGGCTGCCAGGGCATGCAGAAACAGAGTGACAGGGCCTGGAGACAGGCTGCAAGGGCATGCAGAAACAAAGTGACAGGGCCTGGAGACAGGCTGCCAGGCCATGCAGAAACAGACTGACAGGGCCTGGAGACAGGCTGCAAGGGCATGCAGAAACAGAGTGACAGGGCCTGGAGACAGGCTGCAAGGGCATGCAGAAACAGAGTGACAGGGCCTGGAGACAGGCTGCAAGGGCATGCAGAAACAGACTGACAGGGCCTGGAGACAGGCTGCCAGGGCATGCAGAAACAGAGTGACAGGGCTTGGAGACAGGCTGCAAGGGCATGCAGAAACAGAGTGACAGGGCCTGGAGACAGGTTGCCAGGCCATGCAGAAACAGACTGACAGGGCCTGGAGACAGGCTGCCAGGGCATGCAGAAACAGAGTGACAGGGCCTGGAGACAGGCTGCAAGGGCATGCAGAAACAGAGTGACAGGGCCTGGAGACAGGCTGCCAGGGCATGCATGTTTAACCCCCCCCACCTCACCAGCACAGAGGGTGGAATCGGCTGAGGTGTGGAGGTGCAGGTCCACTGGAGCGCTGGAAAGGCCAGGTGCAGGTCGCTCCGGGTCCTAGTTTCTGTATTTATTTTCTTGTCCTGCTTTAGTTGAAATGTGTTTTGGTCGTGGACTCGTTAGTAGGGTGTTGGTTTTCATGGACTATTGTGTAAATGCACGTGGGAGGGGCCAAAACTGACATTTTGGTGCAACAAAGCAGCTTTGGAAAGCGGAGAGAGGGAGGCAGGGTGAGAGAGAGAGGGAAGCAGGGCAAGAGAGACATGGAGGCAGGGTGAGAGAGAGAGAGAGGCAGGGTGAGAGAGAGAGGGAGGCAGGGTGAGAGAGAGAGGCAGGGTGAGAGAGAGAGAGAGAGAGAGAGAGAGAGAGAGAGAGAGGCAGGGTGAGAGAGAGAGGCAGGGTGAGAGAGAGGGGATGAGAGAGGTCTCTGGTGGAGGGACACTGAGCAGGGCCACACCCTGTTTCCACAGACAACAACTGAGAGAGACAGAGTGTGTTTGTGTTCAGTCACAAGGTTTAGAGCCCTGTAAAAAAAAAAAAAAACACACTGAAAAAGAGGCCATGAACACCTGTAAGGTGTTAATAACGACATCAAACGATCCATCTGTGTGTGGGGGTGTGTATGCGTGCGTGTGTGTCTCAAAGCTTACCATGCATTTTTCATCCTTATGGATGGAGACATGGTCTCGTTTACCATAAATACCAATGTGTGTTCTGTGCACACGGTGTGTACTTTGTCATCGTTTTTCGTGAACTTCAAGCCCTTAATGAATCATAGAGACACCCACCTGCCCTTAATGAATCATAGGGACACACACCTGCCCTTGATGACTCATAGGGACACCCAGCTGGCTCCCCTTCCTCTCCCCCTGTGCTCTGTCTTCCCTCACCTGGCGTCATGGCTAGCTTTAACCCTTGTGCTGCCTTCAGGTCACATGACCTACAGGTTCACAACGACCCATCGTGCTGCGACAACTTTACCCAATACAAAAACAAATAAAAAGCATTTTCTTTTAACCTTCGTGCTGTGGGGGTTGTGAGACAGCCCGACGGTTGAAAGAAAATGCTTCACTTTGTTTTTGTGTGAGAGAAAGTTGTCGCAACACGTGTGGGGTCACAGTGACCTGAAGGTAACACAAGGGTTAAGCACATCTCTATTTGTGGCGCCGGCTCCTGGTAAGATCTGGCTGCTGTGAGGGGAGGATCTGGGGAGGTTCCAATCAGACACTCCCCCCCCCACTCCCTCCTCCGTCACGCCCTCCCGTTGCCGTGGCGCCCCTCAGTGCAGGACCTCCAGATGGAGAGAGTGCTCGGACACCACGCGTCCTCATAGCCGTGCTGTCGGGGCCAGCTTCGTTCAGTCGTGATTTGGAGTCACTCGCTGCATCCAGCCGTAGGTGTCCGCGGCTCGCCTCCCTGTCGGCACGCCTCCCTGTCGGCTCGCCTCCCTGTCGGCTCGCCTCCCTGTCGGCACGCCTCCCTGTCGGCTCGCCTCCCTGTCGGCTCGCCTCCCTGTCGGCACGCCTCCCTGTCGGCACGCCTCCCTGTCGGCTCGCCTCCCTGTCGGCTCGCCTCCCTGTCGGCTCGCCTCCCTGTCGGCTCGCCTCCCTGTCGGCACGCCTCCCTGTCGGCACGCCTCCCTGTCGGCTCGCCTCCCTGTCGGCACGCCCACCTGCCCTTCTGGGCTACTTGGGACTGGAGACCCAGGAAGTCAGGGTGCAGGGCTGTCTGTGTGGGACGATTGTTGATGCAGCGGTATTCCGATCGCTTCCTTTATCGATCGAGAACCAAGAACAGGGGATTGCGTAACTTGTGTTTCCTTATTTTGCTGAGTCATCCTGACTTTCTGTGTGTCTGTGTGTGGCTGTGTGTGTGTGGCTGTGTGTGTGTGTGTGTTTCCTGTGCAGTTAGGAAGAAGGTGGGACTGAAGCTCCCCAAGGAGGTGTTTCATCCCCCTCCTGCTGCAGCGTAAGATCCCCTCTCCTCTCTCACTCACACACACACACACACACTTTCATCCCCCTCCTGCTGCAGCGTAAGGTCCCCTCTCCTCTCTCACTCACACACACACACACACACTTTCATCCCCCTCCTGCTGCAGCGTAAGATCCCCTCTCCTCTCTCACTCACACACACACACACACACTTTCATCCCCCTCCTGCTGCAGCATAAGATCCCCTCTCCTCTCTCACTCACTCACACACACACACACACACACACACACACACACACACACTCACACATAAACATACATACACTTACACTTACTGGTGCACTGAATATATGTTTAATCCCATTGCAAGTCCTTGTTTACTAAAGAGGTTATTCCAGACTCCTTCTAGCAGACAGGCCTATATCTGCTCCGAGAACATCTGGCCACTTTCTCTTCGTAACACGACACTTGTCTTAGCTTTGAGAGGAGCGACTGCTGCATTACTGTGATGGACTGTTAAGTGCTTCCTACTGTACTGCTGTAATGCGTTTGCTCCACTGCATTGTAGAGCAGAGATGGTGGTTCCACATCATCACCATGGGTAAGATGGCAGAGGCCTCGACCTGAGCCGTGCCCCCCACTAGTGAGGAAGTAGCACTGACCTTTCCAACACATTCACTGGCCCTGGTCCGCAGCCATTAGGGTTCAAAAACAGGAACTGTGAATCACTGTTCGTTATTCTACATTAAGTACACTTGACTGTATGCTACTTGTATGTTTATATATAAATAGACTTTGCTTGATTCAGTGAACATCCTGATTGTTTGACCTTGCAGGCCCCCGAGGGATTTGGATTCGAAAGCCTGTGTGACCATCGGAGAAAAGGTAGGACTCTTATTCTATGAAGTTAATTATTAACAGGGGAGTCAGATGGCTGAGCGGTGAGGGAGTCGGGCTAGTAATCAGAAGGTTGCCGGATCGATTCCCCGCCGTGCAAAATTAAGTTGTGTCCTTGGGCAAGGCACTTCACCCTACTTGCCTCGGGGGAATGTCCCTGTACTTACTGTAAGTCGCTCTGGATAAGGGCGTCTGCTAAATGACTAAATGTAAATGTAATAACAGTGGGATTTAATGCATTATCATACAGTGCATTCCAGTTTTATGCATTCTCTATTTGACACAGATCATTGTGATTCAATGCATTCTCTAGTCAACAAAGCACAGTGTGATACAGTGCTCTGCCTAATTCTGCCTACATGTTTTAACTGTAGGCCCTCAAACAGACAAACACAAATGTTTGGATAAGCCAGTTTTATCTCGTCACTACACAACCATGGGTTGTCTGGTAATGTGTGTGTATATTTTAAACTCTGTACTGTTTAGTTGAGTACTGTCCTCAGTTTCAATGCAGAAATCTTGGCTCAATTAAGGGGCTTATAGCCATAACCCCCCCCCAGTGAACATTACTGTCGAATTGAACACTTCTGATTGTAGGCAGGCTGGAATGCACTTTATTGCCTTTCAGGCAGTAAAAATATTTATTTTAAACTCATCAAATAAGTGGAATTTTCCACTGGCAAGGACCCCAGCTGCTTTGTCTTTTGTCTTAAAATGTTTCTTACAATTTAAGTAACAGTTTTTCTTATGGACAGAAAAGATCCCATTCTTCCAAACTACACTTACTGTTTCAGATGAAAAGGTTTGTTTACGCCTCCGCAGCCTTGAAGGTTCAAAGCCTTTTCTCTGATAACTACTGTCAAGATACTTATTCAGAGAAAATCATTCTCCTGGTGGCATCCATTTTCCCTTAAACAAAAGGAGACAGGAGAGACCAGATAACGTTTCTCCATTTTCAGTTTGTTTGTATGAGGTAAAGATGAGGTCAATCTTTTACTCTCTTTCACTACATCTGTCTTTTTTATGATTATTTATTTCTTTGCAGAAAGAACTGTTACAGATATTTGAAAGCACAAGAAAATGTTGTGAGTTATTCTGTCTCCGTTCTGTTTACGTGTCTGATGAAGCTGCTAACTTCTCTCCCTCTTCTTCTTTCCCCCTCTGCTCTTCCTCATCCCTCTCCTCCTCCCCCACGTCCCCTCTCCTCCCCCCCACGTCCCCTCTCCTCCTCCCCCACGTCCCCTCTCCTCCCCCCCACGTCCCCTCTCCTCCTCCCCCACGTCCCCTCTCCTCCCCCCCACGTCCCCTCTCCTCCCCCCCACGTCCCCTCTCCTCCCCCCCACGTCCCCTCTCCTCCTCCCCCACGTCCCCTCTCCTCCCCCCCACGTCCCCTTTCCTCCTCCCCCACGTCCCCTCTCCTCCTCCCCCACGTCCCCTCTCCCCCTCCCCCACGTCCCCTCTCCTCCCCCCCACGTCCCCTCTCCTCCCCCCCACGTCCCCTCTCCTCCCCCCCCTCTCCTCCCCCCCACGTCCCCTCTCCTCCTCCCCCCCCTCTCCTCCCCCCCATGTCCCCTCTCCTCCCCCCCACGTCCCCTCTCCTCCTCCTCCTCCCCACGTCCCCTCTCCTCCCCCACGTCCCCTCATGAGCAGAAGTTTGTGCTGAAGGCGGATGACCTGGAGCAGATTGGCGAGCTGGGGAGAGGGGCGTACGGGGTGGTGGACAAGATGAGGCACGTGCCCAGCGGCCTGATCATGGCCGTCAAGGTGGGTGACCTTCGACCCCGCCGACCTCGACCACGACGACCTGAACCTATCCAGACGAAAACGTTTCACGGCCCGCGCTGTTTCCTCTTGTCCTGAAGCTGTGTGTGTGTGTGTCTGGTGTGTGTCTGGTGTGTGTGTGTGTGTGGTGTGTGTGTGTGTGTGTGTGGTGTGTGTGTGTGGTGTGCAGAGGATCCGGGCCACGGTGAACACCCAGGAGCAGAAGAGGCTGCTGATGGACCTAGACATCTCGATGAGGACCGTCGACTGCTTGTACACCGTCACCTTCTACGGAGCGCTGTTCAGAGAGGTGCCCGGCACAACGCTCCTCCCAAGCGCACTGACCACTGCTGCTGGTTTTTTGCATTATTGTTTGTTGCAAGAAAATCAATGGCCACCTTGTTATTCTAAATGGAAGCGTTTCGTTCATGATAAATAACACAGACATGGTGAATGTTGGAGGCTCGTATTTGTACGTAGTCAAGATAAACAGACTAGGAATTCTGGATTAAAACATTTCCGGATGTCCTTCCTCCCCTCCAGAGTTCCTCAGGATATCCCACAGTGAGACGCGTTGGGAAGCCTGGCTTCCTGTTGGTCCTTTTGCTCGTCAGGAATGTGGCCTGGCCTGCCTTTGATGCCTTATTCCCAAACCTCCTCAAAACACACACACACACAGATCTGATTGGCTCTGTCATCTGTTGCCAGGGTGACGTGTGGATCTGCATGGAGTTGATGGATACTTCTCTGGATAAGTTCTACAAGCAGGTGATGGAGAAGGATCTTGCTATCCCCGAGGACATCCTGGGCAAGATGGCCGTGTCTGTGAGTAGTCGTGACAACCAGCCAGTCGCCTGACTCGAGGATGATAGCAACATGACACATAAAACAGTGTTGCACATGTTCTTTTATAACCCTGTGTAGTCTGACCTAACTTGACCCCTCTCTCTTCAGATAGTAAAGGCTCTGGAACACCTGCACAGCAACCTGTCGGTCATCCACAGAGGTTAGAACGAGAGGGTTTCCAGGGCGTTTGTCCTCCAGACCAGTTCGAACAGTGATTGTTCTCTAAACCCAGGTCATGCCTAGTCTCACACTTTGAAGCTTTCATACAACCGTTGAGTCTGGAGGCTTTGTCCGCTCACCGAACACTTTGTTCACGTCGTCTCATGTCGTCATTCACGATGATTACAGGTCACTAAAAACAAAATGACAGTCTGTGACTCTGGATTGGTCCGTGA
This sequence comes from Hypomesus transpacificus, assembly GCF_021917145.1. NCBI lineage: Eukaryota > Metazoa > Chordata > Actinopteri > Osmeriformes > Osmeridae > Hypomesus > Hypomesus transpacificus. The sequence continues at coordinate 7,457,391 of NC_061072.1, forward strand.
CCACAGTCCCCAGTGCAGATGTGTTTAAGGGAACTCCTACAACCTCTAATCCTTAATATCTTTCTTTCTTTTTTCTCTCTCTCTTTTTCTCTCTTTTTCTCTCTTTTTCTCTCTCTCTCTCCTTACCCCCCCCCCCCCCCACCCCCCACCCCCCCGGGGCAGACGTGAAGCCCTCCAACGTGCTGATCAACACCCAAGGCCAGGTGAAGATGTGTGACTTTGGGATCAGTGGTTACCTGGTCGACTCTGTGGCCAAGACCATGGACGCCGGCTGCAAGCCCTACATGGCCGTAAGGAACCCTGCAGCCCTCAGTCCAGGGATCCAAGCATGCCCACACCAGTCACTGTTAAGCGTCAGAGAAACTGGGAAGGAGTGGAGATGTTACGCTAGAATGTAATGACAGATGTGTAATTGGCGTTGTGTTGACAGAGCAGACTAGCAGAGCAGGCCGGGTGCGTGACAGCCCGTGGCCCCTCCCCTTTCCAGCCGTAGCTATAGTAACCCAGTTAGGTTTTGAACAGCAGTGGGTGTGTGGGGAGGGGGTGGGGGGAGTGTGTCCACAGAGCCTGGCTGTCGTCATGGTTTTAGGGCCAGGCTAGCATCCAGGGAACCAGAGTGGCCTGTGTGTGTTCAGGAGGTGAACATGACAGGGCAGGGAGCCAGTCGCCCCCGGTACCAGCGGGGCCCCTAAGCACCTGTGGTACTGTCGAGTGATGTCATCTTCGTTCGGTTTGAACTTTTCTCTCCCCCCTCCCCCCTCCCCCAGCCTGAGAGGATAAACCCAGAGACCAATCAGAAGGGCTACAACGTCAAGTCGGACATCTGGAGTTTAGGAATCACAATGGTGAGTCTCGTTCTCAAAAAACGAAAGCCTTGGACTATTGTTCTTGTTGACGTTTCGCTTGAGCTTTGCTTAAGGCTGGCCGTCGATGGATCTCACAGCCTCCGTCGTGACAGCCTCCGTTTGTCTTCCGAATATCTTCGTTATTGTACGTCATGACATTCAGATCAGAACGTGCTCAGTCTGGAGGCAGGGCTTAGCCCCAGCCCGACGGCCGGCTAGACCTTTTATTGACCCCCTCCTCTGACCGTCCCTCCGCTGACCGTCCCTCCTCTGACCGTCTCTCCTCTGACCGTCCCTCCTCTGACCGTCTCTCCTCTGACCGTCTCTCCTCTGACCGTCTCTCCTCTGACCGTCCCTCCTCTGACCGTCCCTCCTCTGACCGTCTCTCCTCTGACCGTCTCTCCTCTGACCGTCCCTCCTCTGACCGTCCCTCCTCTGACCGTCCCTCCTCTGACCGTCTCTCCTCTGACCGTCTCTCCTCTGACCGTCCCTCCTCTGACCGTCCCTCCTCTGACCGTCTCTCCTCTGACCGTCCCTCCTCTGACCGTCCCTCCTCTGACCGTCCCTCCTCTGACCGTCTCTCCTCTGACCGTCCCTCCTCTGACCGTCCCTCCTCTGACCGTCTCTCCTCTGACCGTCCCTCCTCTGACCGTCCCTCCTCTGACCGTCTCTCCTCTGACCGTCTCTCCTCTGACCGTCTCTCCTCTGACCGTCCCTCCTCTGACCGTCCCTCCTCTGACCGTCTCTCCTCTGACCGTCCCTCCTCTGACCGTCTCTCCTCTGACCCCCTCTTCTGACCCCCTCCTCTGACCGTCTCTCCTCTGACCGTCTCTCCTCTGACCGTCCCTCCTCTGACCCTCTCCTCTGACCCTCTCCTCTGTTCCTCCTCTTGCTCCTCAGATCGAGCTGGCCATCCTGCACTTCCCCTATGACTCCTGGGGCACACCCTTCCAGCAACTCAAACAGGTGGTGGAAGAACCGTCCCCACAGCTGCCCACGGACAAGTTCTCCCCGGAGTTTGTGGACTTCACCTCCCTGTGGTACGATCGCACACCCCTCCCCACCCCTCCCCCACCCCTCCCCACCCCTCCCCACCCACCCCTCCTCACCCCCCCCACCCCCCCCACCCCTCATGGGTGAGCAGAAAATATATTTGTATTTGTGGCTGGTTGCAACTGCTTACTGTTTTTTGTGTCGGTCACATTGTGGGGTGTTGAGTGTTACTCCTGCAGGTACCTTTCCGCTCTTCTCTGTCAGGATGTCCTCTCAGTACGATTTCCAGGTTAGAGGTGCTAACAGGAGTTTCCAAATGTTCGTTAGAGCATTGTTCTGTACCCAGACGACTATATTCCTGAAACATGAAGCAGCGAGTGAGTGCCTGGAACCAGGGCAAATGTTTCCTGTAGTCTGACAGACCTCACTTCAGAGTAGGAAGGGAAGAGAATGGAAGCGATGGCTCATCGTAGATTCATGTGAGGATACTATTTATGTTCTTGTTACAAAAAGGATACTATTTATATTCTTGCTACCCACAACAAAAGGGACTTCTTTTCCATTTTCCTTCCTCCTCCTCAGTCGACAGTGCACCTCTTAGGGCTGTCAGTCAGCATGGAGCAGCTGGAGTTGGGAATACTCAGACTAGAACGTTTAAAGTCTTATCTATCTTGTGTTAACTCTGATCTCCTCGTCTTCGCAGCTTAAAGAAAAACTCCAAAGAACGGCCAAACTACACGGAACTCATGGTGAGTTTGTTTAAGCATTGGCCGTCCACACGACCAGCAAACGTCCATTTTTATCACTTCAGGATGGTGAACGAGGATCTTCTTTGTCCTTGTCCTGCAGTCTTTGTCCACTAGAGGGCAGGCTGAGTCTAGAAATGTAGACGGTCCTGGTCGTCACGCACAGCTTGTCTACTGTTAAGTTAACAGGGACACTAATTAGGCCAAAGCCCTTTTGTCAAGTTTTATGAACAAAGTTTTCTTTCAACTTGACTTTTCATAACCAGATTTGTCTTGTTTACGGCCAGATAAAGTAGAAATGACTTGTGTTTCCTCCGCTCCGCAGCAACACCCCTTCTTCACCTCACACGAGTCCAAAGAAACTGACGTGGCGAGTTTTGTCAAGGTCACCCTCGGGGACTGAAGGTCACCCTCGGGGACTGAAGCTCCGCCCCCTCGAGCTACGCTCCGGCTGACCCGCAAAAGAAGAAGGAGCACCATCTGCAACCCTGCTACCTGTGGGCCCCCGCCCCACCCCTTTAGCCCCATC
>NC_061072.1:7460603-7478103 GCF_021917145.1 Hypomesus transpacificus
GGTAGGTGTGAGGCTCTCTGTTTGGTGTGTCGAGTATACAGTATGTTAACTTTGTTATGGCCAGTTGTGGTTTAGTTGTATCTACACACTCTTTTGTCACCTGCTCTGAGACGATATCAAGACTTTCCTTGTTCCATGTTTGACTCGAAAAAGGATATTAATATCATCATTATTATTATTATTAATATCATTATTATTATTATTATTCATATAATATAAATATTATTAGTTTTTCTAGATTTCCCCTAAGAATATATATTGCAGTTTACTAATTTATTACATCTGCTGTCTTCTCTTTGAGAACTTGATATGGATATGGTGGAGACCCCTCTCATGCTACTTTGCGGATAGCGTGTGTGCAATGTTTTTGTGGTGTCTGTCTTCGCTCGCAAGCCTTCCGTGTGCCTCGGTAGAAAACGGCAAAAGGAAAAACCAAAGGAGAAGAGGTTCCGAGTGTTGCGGCGCTCCGAGTGCTGCGGCGCTCTGTTTACCTCACTCCTCACCCCTTCCCGTTCTCTCTGCCAGACCCTCAATTTCACCCTCTTGTGTTTTTTGTTGTTGTCGTTTCTTGTTTTTATCGCCGTTCTGTTGCACAGATCGTATTGTGCGTGCGATCCTGCTTGTTGCTTCTCCACGCAGGAAGTACTCTGTACAGTAGAACGTGTAATCAAGTATCTCTGCGGTGGTGAGAATTAAATCACGAAAGGAAATTATTTATTATTTTGAAACTAGATCATAGCCTTGCATGCTGGCTTCTGGTTCTGTTTGTGGTCGACACTGTTGGTCGGATGGGATTGGACCGCTCAAGAGATGCAAAGAATTGTGTTTCTCTCTATTGTTATGCAAATACTACTCACATCTAATTATTAGATCATGATTTACATGGTTCTCAATCCATATTGCTGTCAGATGTCTGGCACAAAAAAAAACTAACAAAAACAAAAAGCTGGTTTGATTTATTTGTTTTTTTTATATGATTCCCTACCTACAGCTGTTCTACGTGGCAAAGAAAGTCTCTTTCTCAATAGGAACGTTGGTATGGCGTGCATCATGGCTGCTGTCGTAGACCATGCTGTGGACCCTGTCACGGCAGCGCCGTCTCTCTGTGGCCCCCTGGTCCTCCTCCGAGAGGGAAGCCTTTGTCCCGAGGCCAGCTCTGTGGTCCTCAGGACGTTCGCTTAAGTGTTTCCTGTTTAGCCGCGGCGGTCCTGATCGCCCCCCCCCCCCCCCCCCCTCTCACCCCTGGAATAAGGCTTCCCCTCTGCCTCCTCGGCCGATTCCCCTCCTCCGGCACGGCGCTCTGACGGTGATTGTTGAACACCCCTGGTGTTGAGGACAATCAGCTTCGGGCTATAAAGCGTTTCCGCTCCTAGCTGTTTGTAGTAGGTCTCCCTGTGCTCGGTCCCCAGTCCCAGGGCCTCCGACTCAAACCATGGCCCCATACCCCCTCCTACCTCTTACTCTCCCTCTCTCGCAACTGTATTCCTCCAGGTTGGGCAGTGCTGACTAGTGGATGCTGGTGGCATTGTGGTGGAAAGTGTGCCTGTCTGCCCTGCTGCCCACTGCCAGTACACTCATTGTTTCCCTGTGGTCAGGTTGGCAGAGCGGGCTGAGGCGAGCTTGCGGTTGACTGTTGTGACTACCGCTCACTGGTTCATTTGTTGTGCTGTTGAATTGAATTAGAGACGACTCCTCCGCGAGCAGATTCGAGTCAAACGTCGTGTTGTTACAGACATGCGTCGTCACTTGTGACTAATTGTGGTTGAAGAATGAGAATGTCCCTCCTTTCACGTCCACGTCCCCTCTGTTCTAGGGGGTTAGCCAGCCCCTCTCCCCCTCCCCAGCCCCTCTCCCCCTCCCCAGCCCCACACCCCCTCCCCTGCTCCAAACCCCCTCTCCAAGCACAGACACTAATCGCTAAACCTCATCCTTCTGCCCCCCCCCCCCCTCGTACTGGTAGTGGACAGTTCCTGTCTGTACTTTGTCAAAGGAGGTCAGGGCCCAGGGTCTGGTGATCAGCGATGTCCTCGCCAGCTCGCTAATAGAGGCTCCTCCCCTCCTCGTCCCCTAGTCAGCATCAGCCAGACTCACTTAGCCAACGTGACGTTTCAAGAAAGCAGAGGACCTCTAGGACCAGACAGGGAAGAGGGATCAGGCTGGTAGTCTAACCCCAAACCCCCCCCCCCCCTCGTCCCATCAAAACATTGAGACATGTGGAGAGACTGTACCACATGAGAGAACAGCTATATCAGCTTCATTGTCTTTTTTTTTTGTCTTTACAAAGTCAGTCCTCGGTTCTGGAGTTAGTAGGTCTTGTACTGTAAGTGCCTAACACGTTTCAAATGGTCAGCTGACCTTTCCGTACGTTTCCACCCTCATCATACTCGTTTGGTTTATCCGCTTTTAACGCTGTCCTTTCCTCCCCCCCAACACTGAAGCTGCATGTCGCACTGATCGTATTGCACTGTACAGTGGAGCCATATTGATTATATATGTATATTCTTTTTTTTTTCCTTATAAGCTTTTCTTCTTTGTTCATTCAGTGAAAGGACATGTTTCCACTTGACCAACGTTAAAAGCCGTCTGTATGGTTACAATTTGAATAGACTGGTTTCTCTGGCATCGTGGTTCATCGATACTACGTATATGTTGTTTTGTGTGCGTGTGCATGATCAGATTCAAATGTCGTACAAATGTCATTTTTGGTGGATGATACTCGGATAAAAGAGGGGGGGGGGTGCAAAAACGATGAACATTTAGTGCAGTAGCTACAGTAAATAACTCTGAGGTCCTACAGATTTTGCCGGACGGCAAAAGGTCTTATGATGATTGTGTGTGGTGCTGGGGGGGATGAGTACGATCCTCAGCTGTCTGTGTGTGTGTGAGGGGGGGAGACAGTATACATGGCATACACACTGTGGGTGGAGCAGCATGGGCTGGTCTGCTAGAGGTATTGTCTCTCCCACTGCAGCAGGCCTCTCCTGGAAGGTGAAGAGAACCAGTCAACTGACACCCCACGTCCCCCTACGTCCCCCCCACCTTACGTCCCCCCCACCCCACGTCCCCCCCACCCCACGTCCCCCCAACCCAACGTCTATTTCCTGCCTCGGTGCCAGAGTGAGTGGGCGGGGTTTAACGTACGTGTACGTGTGCACGTCCACAGTTGTATTAGTGAGCTGAGTGGTGGTTGGCTCACCTGCTGATGGGTCATTATCACATCAACGGGGGTGTTGTTGCAGGACTGCACAAAGGAGAAACGCCTTCATCCCATGTGTCACTGTTTCCCGCTTGGATTCTGGGCTTTCCCAAGCTAAAATGAGCATGTATTTATGGATGAATAATGTTAAGGGGAGCCTTCTTACTGGAATAGGGAGCATGCCTGTTGAAGTGTCGCATGACTCCAGGGGGTCAGAGTTCATGTTTGGTCAGAGGAGTTGAGAATGAAAGGATGCCTGGCTGGCTATCTTCTCAGACTTCAACCAGTGATGTGCAAAAACTGGAACTGAAATGATTTCTTCGATCTGTACTTTCCTCCTCTTGTTAATATTTTGTTGGAATAAAAGAAAACATAAAAAGGAACTTGTACTCCAGCGCTGTCGTCCTCTCTTCTCCTTCTGTCCTCACGAACCCTCGTGCTGAACTGTAAATCAGACTTATTATTAAGCATACTTGTCACAATGTTAAATTTGCCAGAATATAGCAAATGTAAATCTGTTGTGTGTGTGTTTGGATGCGCACGCCTGTACATTAGTGTGTCTGTGTGAGTTAACGTTGCTTGAATACTCTGCTTTGCACAACACGTTGTGATTGAATGTTCCTCGAGCTTCTCTTGATGATGATGATGAACTTAGTGAAACGTACAGCTGTAGGTGTGTCTGAGGCAGGGGAGGTGCTGGCAAGCTGCTGCTGGATGTGACTTGTTGCAGTGTTGTGCTCTTGGTATGGTGAAGCTAGACTAACATGCGGGCGAGGAGGGGGAAAGAGACATTTCCGCAAGGGCAATGGGGTGGGAGGGGGGGTGGAAGTTTATTCAAACTAGTCGTCAAAAGCATGTTTGCAGGGATGCTGCATTCTGTGGATTAAGGGTTAATAAACCATCTTTTTCTGTGTGTTTTGGGGTGGGGGGGAGGATGTGTGTGGAGTTTGGGTCTCACATTTGACAGCACCTCCTCCCAGGGGAAGTGAAGTTCTCAGTACATTTACCCTCTCAAAAGCCTCTGCAAAAGACTGATGACTGTTCCTTCAGAGCTAAATGAATTTCTAAGAATATTTTCAATTGCTTAAACTTGATTGTGTGCAATTGTAATGATGGAAATTCAATAAAAGAGGTATTTTTACACAATACTTTCTGTGTCCTATTCCTGTTTTTAGTGGGTCACAACCAGAAACCGGCTCCAGCGTTGTGATGTTGTTGTATTGATGTTTTTATTGTTCCTTGGTCATAACCGCTGGAACACCGTTGCCAAGCTGCGCCCATCCGATCCATGATTGTCTGCTGAGTTTGCTACATGCGCATTTGTATGTCACTTTGGATAAAAGCATCTGCAAAATGAATCTCCAGTTTAATGTAAATATAATGTAAATCAGATGCGATCCGACTGTGACAGGCACATGGAAGCACGAGAGCGCTCGTTCATCAGAGCAGCACAGAGAGTTGGCGTTGTTGGGAACTGCACCCGGCGACCTTCCTCCTCGACCAGTATGAAGGATGTTGCGTGCAGGGGAGTAAAACAATACTAAGAATCCCTGCTGAATCTGTTGTTAATGCTGCAAAAACAAAAGATGAGATGAGAGGGTGAGGAAATCTAAACAGCCAAATGAAACCAAAACACAGAGTTGTGAGGCGACAAGAGAGAGTCTCTATGCCCACAACCCAATCCCACCTCCCCCAACCCCCCCCTCGGAAACACACAAACATTTAAATCCATCCACTGCCTGCCCCCCCAGCCCAGGGCCACCTGCTGTGACGTGGTGTGTGTTTTGACGCACATCTCTGTCCTCTGAACTCACTCTGCAAACAGCCCCAGTCTGGCTGAACGACGGATATTTATAGTGGGGAGGGAGTTTGTTGTGACATGCATCTCTTCCTTCCTCCAGGCTTGGAGATGGCCTGGCTTTGGGTCCTCAAGGTTTAGCTGACAAGTTCAAATGACCCTCCCATCCTGTAAGGTCGTGCAGTCGAAGAAATTCACACCGTACCTCTTAAAACGAAAAAAATGTGTGAGAAATCAACTCAGTTTAGGATTTTTGGGGGAGGCATGTTCATGGTTTTATTGGTTAGGACAGTTCAAGGTAGACAGGAAAGGTAGGGAAGAGAAAGAGGGCGGGATTCAAACCCAGGCTGCTGTGGTAAAGCCTCAAAACATCTGGGTCACTCTGGAGAGTCACTGAGGTGCCCACGGTGAACGTTACAAATGGCGATGAGAGACAGTAAACTGAGTCTTAGCTGAGGAGAATTCCTGTAAACACACTGACGGATTGTCACCATGTTCCGCCTCCCTCAGCCAATCAGGGGCCGGGGTCAGAGTTCAGCTTGTATGGAACATGCTGTCTGATGTCCCCTGGTCTGTCTCTGATGTACGGCTTCGCTGGAAGACTGCTCCTCCTCTATTTTTAACGCCCTCTCCACTCGCTCGTTCCTTTTCAGCGAGCCCAACAAAGCTGCTTTCCTCCTCACTCCTCGGACGTCATGTGGTTTCCTCTCTCACCTTGGATTTGAGGGGGGGGAGAGGGGATTGTCTCGTGGAGTACTGAAAAAAAAAGAAACTGCAGGCAGCTGGTCCCAGAACCAGTGAGAAAGACCTTTCACCTCGTGTTTGTTGAGTAGGGGGACAGATTGGGCCAGGGCTGGTCTCTCAACGCTAGTGGTCTTACACAAGAGCTGAGCTCTCCCCCCCTCTGAGGCTGTGCAGGAGTCCAGACGGAGGCCACTGGACAAGTTACTAGTTGTGTTATCGAAATCACATTAAAGACAACTCGTCTCTGGCCTCAGTCATGCCAGTGTTTTCTAAATCAGACGCGTGATCACCGTTTTTCTTTGCTTGCTTTCCTCAGGTGCTCCAGGACAAACCTAATAAACTGTCCCCAGACGACAGAGCCGCTCCCTGGGTAGGGACTCTGGTCTGGCTGCTCGCTGGAGGCTCTCTGCTGTCGTTAACGTATAGCTCAGCAGGGCCCTGGGATGCTTCACATGCGTAGCTTGTTGCCTCTCCGCGCCCCGCTTTAAACGTTCGCAATATAAGCGACTGGCTTCGCATATTGACAGCTGATGATGTCATGGAAACTGTTCTGAGTGCACTTAAAAACGGTTGGGTTTGTAATGAAAGACAGCCCCCTTTCTTCTGAGAGGGGGGAAGTGAGGCGGGCTGGGGTGGATGAAAGGTTGGGGGGGCGGGAGAGGGGGGGGCTCTGGAGAGTTTCTGTTCATTAAGCAGATCTACCTGGGTTGAACTTGGAACCAAAAACAGCCGTTACGTCCTCCAGTCTTCCCCCCCCCCCCACACACACACACCTCCCCCTCCTTCTCCCCCAATATTTTAAGAAGTGAAAAGAAAAAATGCTGGAAAAATACGTCCTTTTATGCACATTTTCATGTCCCTGCAGCTTTCATGTCCGCTCATTGTAAATATATCAGGGAACAAAGGTTCTGTTGACCTGTGAACCGCTCTGTAACTCTCTACATAGGGGCCAACTTGATCTAGAACCTTCTACAAAGAGGCCCACTGTAGAATGGGGAAACATTCAGCCTGCATCTAGGGTGACATGATAACTACGTGGATATTTCTATTCCAGTTTGGGGAAAAGGCAAAGAAGACGGTGTGACATCAAACACAAAAGTTCTTTAATAAAGTACCCTTGCCCTAACCGTAACCTAACCTAACATAGCCCTGTCCCTAACCCCTAAATCCAGAGGTATTTTTTTTAAACCTTTGATCCTGTGTCTTTAATTCACAGAGGCCCCTCATTCATTTAGATGCCAAAAGTAACTTGTTTTGACAACAATGGGAGGTTTTGTTACGGGGAACAGAGCGTGTGTGTATGCATGTGCGTTTCCCCCCAAAAAAGAGAGAGGGGAAGAGGGGGAGAGATAAAGGCAAAGAGAGAATCCACAAGAGTCTAAATGAATGTTCTGGAAGTGAGTAGGGGAAGAGTGGAGCTTGTTTGGGAAGGGTAGGGGAGTTGGGGGGGGAGGGTTAAGGGGTTGTGCACCTGCATTAGAGTAGCTTCTTGGGAAAGGGAAGAAAACAGGATCTGAAACTCAAACAACATCCTGTTGCTCCCCTGGCCTCCCCCCCCCCCCCCCCCCATCCCCCAAACACCCCCTCTGTCTCACGGCTGTTTGTGTTGCTGTTCCTGCCTCGCGTAGAAAGTGGGAAAAAGTTGAATCAGACCTCGGGTGAGCAAAGAGGACAACAGGGGACGGGGGGGGGACGGGGGGACGGGGTGGAGCGGGGGGGGGGGAGCGGGGGGGGGGGGGTCCGCTTCTTCCTGTTGGCTGGCCTCTGCTCATCCTCGCAATCCTCTGTCCTGGCTGACACACTCATCGCCATTCATCCTTTTTATTCAAATGGGAATTCACAAGGGATGTTGGAAACGTGATGAAGCGTGAGTGTGCGAATGAGCGAGAGGGGCATGTCCCTATCTGTAAATACGCCTGCCAGACTCTGAGTAAGCTTTCTGGTCCAGACAGAATTAAGTACATCTTCCTTTGTGAAATTGAAGGATAAAAAAATCCATGCACTGTCATTGTGATGAGTGATACTTTTCCTGTTTCAGAAAACGGTGATGGGGACATAACGAGGCTTCATCCTTTCCACAGGTTTATGAAGAGCTTTCCTTTGAAAGCACTACACTAAGAGGTGCAGGTTGGTGTGTGTGTTTGTGTGTGTGTGTGTGTGTGTGACAGAGAGAGAAAGACATAGAATGTAAGAGAGCGATGTGGTTCATCACGATGAGCGTTGCCTGATGGGTATAAGTATTGATTGTCCTGTCCACCCTAAATAATGTTTTCAAGTGGTCACATGCTCAGAAAGTGTACGAGTATTGGATGCAAAGTATCCTCCCAGCTCAGAGAAGTCGTTTTGTAAAAAAAAAAACGGATCGATTTACTGTTCTGACAGGTGCTAATCCATCCGGCAGGCATCCTTTGATCACGTTGAGGAGTTTCGCCCGCACGTTTACAAAAGTGACTCACACGAACAAAACACACACACACACACACAAGCACGGTACACACACACATAAGCACGGTACACACACACACACACACACACACACAAGCACGGTACAGTGCTTTCAGTCTTGCTCTCCGAAGCTGTGAAACAGGAAGTGAGCCTTCCCTGTTGTGCACATCCAGCGGAAAACAAAGTGTTGTAGAGAGGGAGCAGGGTGTTTCAGGGTGTCTCAGGGTGGTGGGGGCCAGGGGGCCAGGGGGCCAGGGGGCCGGGGGGCCGGGGGGCCAGGGGGGCCGGCGGGGCCGGCATGGGGGTGTATCCTGCACACACTGAATGCTTCCTGTCCCAGCTTCCATGCTCCAGATGAATAGCTGAGTTGAGAGCAGACAGAGAGCAGGCCAGACTGAGACACAGGGGCCTCTGAGCTGCCCTCTGCCAGGCCTCAGGACAGTCCTGGATCTGCCATCCTGGAGAGAAGTCCATGTTTTAGGAAGTGTGCAAGTATGTCTGCATCACTGCTGTAGGTCACAAGGTTTACCATTGACAGGATACAGTTCCTTTACTATTTTTACCACACATATACACATGACCAGTACACACATGCACACACATGCACAAACGCACAGACTCCTGCACACACACACACACACACACACACATACATACATGAGCCCATCAAGAACCATGAGCTGGTCAACTGCACACTGAAGAACGGATCAAATGATTGGGCATTATGAAATGATTAAAGAAGATAAAGACGGTGAGGGAAGAGGGAGAGCAACGTGACGATAAAGCCTGTTCCCAGCACGTGACCAGACATGTCCCTCTGAAGGTCCTTCTCTTCATTCCTGTTCCTCCCTCCTGGTCCACAGTGAGCTGAAGAGGATGATCAGTAATTGGTGTAATGAAGGGCAGGGAGCCAACTCAGTCCTCTCCTCCGCCCCTCCCCTCCTCCCTCCAGTCTTCCTCTCCTCCACCCCTCCCCTCCTCCCTCCAGTCTTCCTCTCCTCCACTATCCTTCACCCCGGCCAGCCCCCTCTCCTCTCCTCCTGACCTCTCTCCCTCCCCTCCACTCCCCCAACAATCCACTCTTCCTCTTCCCTGCCTTCGTCCTGTCCTCTCCTGTCCTCTCCTGTCCTCTCCTGTCCTCTCCTGTCCTCCTCTCCTGTCCTCCTCTCCTGTCCTCCTCTCCTGTCCTCTCCTGTCCTCTCCTGTCCTCTCCTGTCCTCCTCTCCTGTCCTCCTCTCCTGTCCTCCTCTCCTGTCCTCCTCTCCTGTCCTCTCCTGTCCTCTCCTGTCCTCTCCTGTCCTCTCCTGTCCTCTCCTGTCCTCCTCTCCTGTCCTCCTCTCCTGTCCTCCTCTCCTGTCCTCTCCTGTCCTTCTCTCCTGTCCTCTTCTCCTGTCCTCTCCTGTCCTCTCCTGTCCTCTCATGTCCTCCTCTCCTGTCCTCTCCTGTCCTCTCCTGTCCTCCTCTCCTGTCCTCCTCTCCTGTCCTCTCCTGTCCTCTCCTGTCCTCCTCTCCTGTCCTCTCCTGTCCTCTCCTGTCCTCTCCTCCCCCCGGTCCCTTCACTTCTCTCCTCCTCTTCTCCTCCGCCCCTCCACTCCCCTGGGCATCTTCTCCTTCTTCTCCTTCCTGCCCTCCTCATCTCTCCTGCTCCAGCTCTGAGCTGTGCTCCTGCTGCTGGTCTGGGCCTGCCTTGGCACGGACCACAGACAGGACTATGTGACCAGGACAGAGCCAAACATGTAGCCTGTCCTCACCAAGTCACGACAGCTCAGAATGCCCTCTCTCCCCTCAGCTGCCCCCAGCAGCCTCATGGGCACTGCCACTGTCAGCTGTTGTTACCCATCTCAGTGTTGCTCACCTAATACCACACACACACACACACACACAGAGTAGAAACCTGAAAGACCTTCTGTCAGCCAGGTGGCGCTGTTCTGTACCGGTAATTACTGCACACCGTTTTTGTGGGGTACATCCAGCCTTGTAATCATTTTATATTTAGTCCTTTTCGTGATCTCTGTCAGACAAGCGTTGTTGAAATTCTTCCAAGACAAAACTTTTAAAGGAACTTGTGTGACCAGCGTTCCTCAGAAACGGTTGTGGCTTTTTGTAAATGACCAGCAAAGTTGACTGCCTGCCTTTACGTGTCAAAACTGTGCAGTATTACACCAGCACACTGGCAGTATATGGCAATACAATATGTGGCAGTATATTATGTGGCAGTGCAGAATGTGGCAACAAAGCACCAGTGGAGCTTGTCTGAGAAGCTTGTGGCTTTACAGGAATAAGCTTCCTACCTAATGCACAACACCACAATTCTGAGAACAGCCTTTCATAACTGAATCATTGTCTTGTATTTGTTTATGCCCGGTGCAGTACATTCAATTGAATTATTATGACAGTTTAATCCAAATATAAGAAGATTTGATTTAAAATTATTATGGAAGGAGTCGGTGCACCAGACAGCTATCATGCCACCAACAGGAAGTGATGTCGGTATATGTTGACGAGGTGTGAATGTGTGAGTTCTGGCCAGGGCCCAGGGCCCCCAAACATGACCCAGGGCCCATGTCCAGGCTGCCATTGATTTATTCCTCCTTTAATCTCTCAGGACCTGATTGTATAATGGCCTGGGGACATCTAGCTACTCACCACACTGAGGTAATACCACACTGAGGTCATACCCTACTTCCATCCTCCACTTGTGTCTGGCCTTAGAAGGCAGGATGAGAAGGAGGTGTGTGTGTCTGTGTGTGTGTGTGTGTTCGGCGCACTGTATGTGTGTGTGTGTACTTCTGCGTGCGTGTTAGTTGGACTGCATACCCGTCTGAGGATGAACAATCACATGTGGAGAGTACCCCCTTCTCCGGCCTCCCCCCCCCCCCCCTTCCCCCAGGGCGACAGTGTGAGTAAGGACCTCCTAGACCTGCTGGGGATGCTCGTGCTCTGTCTCTCCTCCCCCTGAGGGGCTCCCCTCTGAGGCCTGCATGTCCTCGGGCACTGAGGCCTTTAAAGGAGAGACAACAGCAGCAAGATCTGGATCAGAAGGTCAGGGGCTGTCAGAGACTAACAGCCCCTCACACAGCTTGCCACCCCAGGAGCAGCTACCTGCCTACTGACTCCCCAGGTTCCTTGGAGGGGGGCGCCATTTCGTAGCACGTCGTAGCTGTAATGCAGACTGACATCCCTGTAGCCCTCACAGAAGTCCGACAAGGGCTTTCGCTCAGGTGTCAAACGCCACGCTAGCTTTCCTGTGTACACTGAGAAGGCTGCATTAACAGAAAATAGACACAAGCGCTGCTCTGGGCTCCAATGTGTTAATGCATTCCTAATGCTGTGTTGCTAGTAAACAGCCTCCATCTATGTTGACCTTTACAGTGGTTTATATGCCAGCATGTGTCACCAATTTGATACTGTCTGCTGAGCCACGCTGAGATGTTAAGCTGTGCTGTACGACTGTAAGCTCTCTGAAACCCCAGTGAGAACAGTTCAAGGCCACTACTGTATGAATTGACCTTAATGGTCATTTGAAAGATGTGGATTTGTGTTGCTGTCAGGCCGTTGTGTGTGGGATGCACTCGAGCCGGGACTGGCAGTCACCACACGCAGCCCACCTGGGGTCTCTTCATGTCCTGTCTCACACAGGAAGTGTTAACAGTTTAGAAAGCACCCAAAAGTAAACAAGACGTGTTGAGTCTTGAGTCTGAGTCAGTATGTGATTCTGATGACATGGATGCCTTCGGGGTCAAGGGTCGATGTGTGTTGTAGTTACCCGGGTCATGGGCCCACCCCTGGGACTGCTGCAGGGGTCGTCAAGGTCAGGGCGAGGCTGGTTCTGTGAAACTCTTTCAGAGGTTGAGAGGAGATGATGGAAGTAGATGCTTGTTGGAGCATTTTACACTTTGTGGAACTGTGGCAACTTCCTTTTCATCCGGCTTCTGGGAACGCGCCACACACGAGACGCCCGGAGTGGATGGAGAGGTGGGGCTTCTTAAAACAATTTATTGGGCAAGGCCACCCTAACGAGGAAGTGGTGGGGATTTCCCATGCCGTCAAAGACACTTTGAGGAAACAGACCTTGGAAAAAAAGACAAACCTAAAAAGGAAGTGGGAGGTGATGGCTGTAAGGAGCACGGGAGACCTCAATCCAAGACCAAGTGTGAATTCATCCCGCCGAAGACAAACTGAATTTGTGTTCTTCTGAGAACAGGAACGTTTCGAGTCAATGAAGGACAGGAGAGCAGAGCAGGGCTGTTGGCAGCGTTCCGGACCATTCTGCCGTCGTGGTTTCATGATATCCCCCGCTCCTTTTTCCATCAGATCCCCCTGCCATGTCATTTAAGATCACACAACACAACACACTGGGGCCAGGGCTAAAAACAAAACATTAAAAAGCGCCCGATGGATAAAAGACGGTTTGGATCTGAATAGATTTTCTCCCATTGAATGACATGTGATGAGGTTCTTAGTGAGTGATCATGTTTTGTTTTTTCCACTCTCCGTTTTGTCGGTTTGTCGGTTTTCCGTTCGCCGGGCCAGACCGATCATGTTCCTCGATTGCGTTTGGTTTTCCCTTGTTAAAGAGAAAATAGAACCGCAGAGGTTAAATTTAGATGAACAAAAGATCCCTTTGGAAGCCATGTAAACTCATGCATCCATCTCTCATTCTCTCTTCTGCACTCTGCAAATAGACTTGTAGGGAGGCAGAATCACTTTCAACATTACATTTACATATAGCAGACACCCTTATCCAGAGCGACTAACAATAAGTACAGGGACATTCCCTCGAGGCAAGTAGGGTGAAGTGCCTGGCACGGCCAAGAATTGAACCGGCAACCTTCTGTTTAATGGCACGATTCCCTAAACCGCTCAGCCATCTGACCCCTGCTGGAAATCCCAACACTACCAGTCACAGAAACAACAAAGCAAAAAGGATCAAATGAGATCTTAAGGAATCAATGAAAACATACCTAAATCATCATCCTAAATCATTTGGACCTAAAGACGAGTGAGCAGTGGTCCTGGTCCAGAGTGTCAGTGATTCTGATGATGCTCGTCAACGTAGTTCATGCGTCAGGCAACGGTCTAACTATAGATGAAGGCCTGCGGGAATACGGATTTAGGCCTTAGGAGAAAGTAAACAAGGTTTGAGTAACTGGCACACACACACATACACACACACACCCAGGACAGTAAAATACAGTGCTTTTGTAAACACACATGAGCACATGGGCAAAGATTTGGAGACCTGTTAGATCACCATCCTCACAGCGGGATGGACCATGGGTCCCTCTGACTCTGACCGGCACCCCACTGACAGACTTGACCTTCTCCTAATGCCCACCAGTGACAGATGTGGAGATGGAAAATATATGAGACTGTCCCTGCTGACTCAGTCTTCACAAACGAACCCTGAGCCAAGGGCTGGAGACTTGGGAAAATATGGTCAGGCAGGAGGCCAAGAATATTTCATTGTTCCAGTCAGAGGTTCTTTGGAGCCATGGCCGTGGGTTCCTCAGTGGAGAACGTGGAGCGGGGCAATCCCTGCGCTGAGATACAGGAGCCTGGTCACCCGGGGTTCTGAAGTTGTCCTGTCTGCCTGATCCCCCGGGGTTCTGAAGATGTCCTGTCTGCCTGATCAACCGGGGTTCTGAAGTTGTCCTGTCTGCCTGATCACCCGAGGTTCTGAAGATGTCCTGTCTGCCTGATCACCCGGGGTTCTGAAGTTGTCCTATCTGTGGCTGTGGAATTATAGCCCATGCCTTTCATCTTAAACTCTGACATTTGGGTCATTATGACTAAAATAATTAAATGTTTGATTATCCTCTGGAGGGTTAGGAACAATGAAGGAGCTTTCATAGAAATTAATGACCAATACAAAGACGAGCCTTTCAAACCACTTTGGAGGTTACGTAACATCAACACAGGCCGCACGTTGCAGTCGACCGGCACATTCTCCAAAGCTGGACAGTTGCTTGCTAGTTCCACGCCAGCTCACTGAGATTTGCTCTGGGAGCCACAACTGTCATGTAGGATGAGGCGTGGCCATTCTGCCAAAGCATGGCAACCTCGCGGCAGTACCAAGGCTGCCATTTGTCAGATGTGAAGGCTGGTATGTTTCTCAGACAGGTGGAGAGGGCTGGAGAGGGGTGGAGAGGAGTGGAGGGAGGTGGAGAGGGGTGGAGGGGGGTGGAGAGGGGTGGAGAGGAGTGGAGGGAGGTGGAGAGGGGTGGAGGGGGCTGGAGAGGGGTGGAGGGGGGTGGAGAGGGGTGGAGAGGGGTAAACCTGAAGACTGGAGACTCCAAACGGAATCCCGGTGCAGTTGCGAAGGGGTAAACAAGAAACGGTCTAATTTGAGACTGAGCCTTGCGTGTCTTGCCGTCACCCACCCGTATCTGTGTGTGTTTGGTGTGGATGCTATGAGCAGCCATGCATTCCTGCAGGAAACTGGCAGGAGAATCCGAATCCGGAGCCTGCCTCTGTCTTTTCCTGAAGGTAGGAAGAGCCGCTGGTATATTTAGATCCCAGCTGTCCTGTATGGAAACTGTCAAGGCCCCCAGCGGATCAGTGGGGGAGGGGGGGGGAGTAAGACTGTATTTGAAACACAAAGACAGTGAAAGGCACACATAGTGCAGCAACAACAGAGCGGGGTGAGGAGCTGGGTGGGGGGGGGGGGGTGATGTTTGGGGTCGAGGGGGGGGGGGGGGGGGGGGGGGGGGGGGGGGGGGGTTGATGGGCGTGTGTGCTGTGCAGGATGACTTTCTGTCAGTGTGTTTAGTGCAGGAGAAGTCATAACAAATTAAATAAAACATGCATGTAAAACCTGTGTTAAGATCTGAAACTGCAAAAGATATGTGTGTGCCTGCATGAGTGCGTGCATGCATGTGTCTGTCTGTATTTATACTGTGTGTATTTATGCTGTGTGTATTTATGCTGTGTGTATGTGTCTATTGTCATCTGTAATAACTGACAGTACACTGACTGACAGTGACACCTTCAACACATCTTCCTCCTCCTCGCCTTTCCTCTTCCTGCCCCTTCCTGTTCCTCCTCCTTCCTCTTCCTCCTCCTTCCTCTTCCTCCTCCTTCCTCTTCCTCCCCCTTCCTCTTCCTGCCCCTTCCTCTTCCTCCTCCTTCCTCTTCCTCCTCCTTCCTCTTCCTGCCCCTTCCTCTTCCTCCTCCTTCCTCTTCCTCCTCCTTCCTCTCCACAATCAAGTCCCTGACTGGGAATTCCCAAAACCCTGCTCGGCTTATCGCCACGACGACCTCGGGCTCACGCACGCTCCGTGCCGGCAGTTGTCACATGCCCTTTGTGAAACAGCTGTGTGGGAGAGAGCAGGGTGAGATGGACAAGGGACAATGACTGTTGGAAGGTCCCTGTTCGCTTTCAAACTCTGCTGACCTGTTTCCAGCGTCGCTTTTACATTAGAGAGGAGTGGCCTCGGACTATTTCAACCACTGTTGCGGGAAAGAAAAGACAGCTGCTGTAGTGAAACTAAAAGCTGCATCTGACAGCCTCTCAAAAAGCCTCTCGTAAAAGCAGTTTTTTTATGAGGCAAAGGTTAGCCAGGGCGGTATGCCCCTCATCCTGGAATTGTCTCAATTATGCTCCTGTTTCCACAACTGAGCACAAATTCAAAGCTGCGTTTGGCCGTTTTGATTTACAACCGTTAATGTTTGTGAGCTGATTCCCCCAGAAGTGACTGCACCCGTTAAACTATTTATGTCAAAATATTCAAAGGCTAATGGAAACCAACAACAACTGGGAAAGATTAGGTTCAGTCCAAAATACATTTGAACTTGCTTGATTAGCATGAAAACAAACTGCTTTTCTAAGCTTTTCAAATTCTAAAAGGAACACCTGTTCGAAGAATGGATTTTGAGGGAAAGCTTGTCAGTGGAGGGGCTTAATCACATCCTTGAACTCTCAAGTTGTTTCCATGGTCACGTGCACAAACGGAACATTCTTTTCTGGGATGGCCCGCGGATTTGAGCAGAAATTACCGATTGAAATTTGCCACAAGAGGATCTCTCAGGATACGGATCAAGAGCTCGCCAATGACTTTAGATGCTTTGAATTTTAACAAGAGGTCGAACAGACAGTTCGGGAGTCAGATGGGGTTAGATGGCTGAGTGGTTAGGGAATCGGGCTATTAATCTGAAGGTTCCCTGTTCGATTCCCGCCCGTGAAAAATGACGTTGTGTCCTTAGGCAAGGCACTTCACCCTACCTGCCTCGAGGGGAATGTTCCGAAGATACTTACTGTAAGTCGCTCTGGATAAGAGCGTCTGCTAAATGACTAAATGTTTAGTTCCTGTGTTTCCCTCCCTCTGGGCTCTGGTGTCTCCACTTCAGTAACACATCCTGGGTCACCACAGTTCCCCTTGGTGCCCTGTGAGGTGCAGCGGTGTGCGTTTCTGATGGCACTCAACTCTCTCTTTCCCCCAATCTAGTTAACCAACACCTGATAGCAGAAGCCTTGAGCGAGCGAGTTAGTTACACCAAATGCTACTCCGTTACCTTGGAAAAACAGAGAGCTCTGTTGCTCAATCCACTTGGGACCCATACGCAGAGTTTAGGGGCCTTCTCAATCAATCCATCAACCCATCAACCCATCAATCCATAATGTATGGAAAACCAGCTACTCTGAATGTGTGCATGTTGTCGTGGTGATGGCATTTGACATCCATCAAGCTGATGGGCCGCGCGAGATGAGCCCCATGTCACAGGCCGACTAGCACATATCAGGTAACAGTTCCAAGCCACAAAGGAAGTTATAAGATAGGATTTCTAATGAAAGCAAGGTAGCTGGGAAGCCTCCACGCTCCAAGCTTGACCCTGCTTCCTGTGTCAGTGATCACATGTCGACATGCTCCACAGACTTTGTGGGACAACAACCAGCCCTTACATTTGACCTGGCTCCACTAGTCTTACATCCTTGTAGCTTCAAGCAGAGCTTAAGCCATCGAGAAAAGATGCCCACACAATAGATCGGAATGGCTGGTGAGACAGAGCCCAGTTCTTGGATCTCACGTGCTTCTGGCAGTTCCTCACTGCCAGCGCTCCAGATTAATCCCATCCCCCCCCCCACCCCAATCTCTCATTATGTTTCATTAGAGTGACACTCCAAACCTCTGTGTTCTCTGTCATTGCCATAACAACCTGCCAGTCAGGCCTCGCTCTGCCTCTTGTGTGACGCAGCTTCAGTTGGAAGCGGCCGCAGAGCTCCTGCCAAACAGACCAGTTGTTTTTGGCTGCCGTCCGACGCGAAAGGCCTTTGATGGATTCTTGTGGGGCATTTCCCAGGTCAGTCCGTAGTGGGT